>NC_066874.1:20409365-20521865 GCF_022985175.1 Labeo rohita | reverse complement strand
GAAGCGGTTCTGAACAAAGTGGGAACTTTCTCTGAAAACTGTATTAGCAAAGGTGGACATAACAGGAGGTCGAGCAGAGAAAACCTGAGGTCTTTAAAGAGTAAGTCAACAACTGTACTCCAAAGAACGGAACGTAAGTGGCAAGCTCCTCGTGAGAAAGTAAACGTGCTGCTGTAGCCTATTATAGAACGTCAAACTGAAACATGTATGTCAATAGAAATAGAATGTCAGATAGAATTAGTATGTGCTGGAGTAACAGGGTAGGCCATAGTAGCACAGTAAGAAAAAAAAAAAAAAGTGGTGGATATATATGTACAGAGCCGGGAACATGTCAGAGTGCTCTACACAGGAAGTGAAGTGTTATTAAGGTATAAATAAGGGCTGAACCAAAGCAGACCAACCACACAGCCCAGATTTAGATGCTTATAATGCTAACAGAACAAAAAGCCTGAATAGACTTTAGTCAGCGTCTAAGAAGACATATTATAATTTCCATGATAATTCTCTAATTTGCGTCATATGTGTATTGTAAACGGTTGAAGTAGCATTAAAAAATAAAACCATAACTACGTAATTTAGTTCATATTATAAAGAGCTGTTCAACAGGGTGTACACACAAATTATCAGTAAGTCTTTTAAAATTAGTCAACATTGGATGAATCAACAGTAAGGAGTAAAAGATGCGTAAACTGTGAACATTTCATTTCTCTGTGGAGTTTTCTGCCGAGTTCAGACTGTGTGTGGGACTGGTTACCAGGTGTCTGAGATGGTTCAACCCTCTCTCTGGTTCATTGCGAATGTTTTTTTCAGTTATAAATGCTACGGAAGTAAACCCTCAAACTATGAACTTACCACAAGACACAATAATTAAAGTGGGAAGAGGAGGGGTCAGCAACCAGGGAAATAAAAAAGGAGAGAACAGAACATTTTAATCAGGAAACCAGGAAACTCTTTGAAAGACTAACAAAACACGTACACACAAAACAAACAGCAATACTACCATAAATCAATACTTTACCAAAAAAAACAAAAACACAAACACAAAAAGACTAAAACTTAACAATAAACATGCAATGAGGAAAAAGCAGGCAGGGAAAAGTGCACTAAAGGGTCTTTATTAAAGGGACAGTCAAGAGACAGTATAATGCATTCTTGCTGTAATGCTGCAGTAAGTGTCAATATGAAGGTTTTGTTCAGTTGTTGCCATGCAAAAAATAAAATAATAGAGTATAATTAATACTAGTATAAACAAATTGGTGTAAATGAGAACTCAGGGGTCGATTTAGTTTGCAATGAAATAAAAGCTCATATAAAGAGAAGGTCACTTTGAATGTAAATGTTATGAACTGATGAGCTCCTTGACATCCCTTTAAAGGAAAAACAACCATAGTTTACCAAGAACCAAGAATTCTGTATATTCTCTAAAAAACATCAGACCCTAATTTTGGCCTTTCTTCTATTGTCAGCTGATTTTCTAAATAGAAACCAAAAGTAATAATTCTGTCAATGTTTACTCACACTCATGTCATTCCAGACCTGTTTGATGTTCTTTCTTCCGTGGAACACAAAAGATAGATTTTTCAAGACTATCCTAGTTGCTGTTTCTTCATATAAAGCCCAATAGTGCTCTGTTACTTTTTCCACAACCTTGGCTCCGGAAGTATTTTCACATAAATTTTTCCCCCATAATGATTTAATAGTGATTACCAGCTACGAGGTAAATAACTAAATTATGAATTTTCATTTGAAAAATGAAGAAATAAATACATAAATAAATAATAATAGTAAAAAAAAAAAAACCTGGAAATTAAAACTTGAAAATCGGACAAATAGACAGGTTTGTGCACTTATACTTATGAAGAAAAGAACTACAATCCTAAAGATTGCGAATGACAACCAAACGAAAAATGGAAAAATATAAATGTATTCATTTAAAGTTGTTCATTATAGAAGCAATAAAATTTATTGCAAAATACATACTGTATATTATAGAAGCCCATTTCCGCCACTGAATTAAACTTTTATTTCACAATTCTGACATTTTTCTCACAATTGCAAGTTTACATCTTTTTTCTCAGAATTGCATGATATAAACTCGCAATTGTGAGTTAGAAAATCAGAATTGCGAGACAAACGCAATTCTGAGAAATAAAGTTAGAATAGCGAGATGCAAACAATTCTGAATTTTTTCTTGCAAGTGTATTTACATCTCACAATTCTGTCTTTTTTTTCTTACAATTGTGAGATATAAACCCACAAATCTATTTTTTTATCAGAATTGGGTGATATAAAGTCAGAATTGCAAGTCAGAATTGTTAGATATAAACTTGCAATTCTAAGAACGTATCAGTCTTTTTTCCCCTCAAAACTGGAATTTATAACTTGTAATTGCGAGTTCACATCTTACAATTCTAAGGAAAAAAAAAAAAAAAAATCAGAATTGCTTGAAAAAACTTGCAATTGCGAGATAAAAACTCTCAATTCAGACTTTTTTCTCAGAATTGCGAGTTTATATCTCGCAATTGCAACTTTACATCTCACAATTCAGATTTTTTTTCTTGCGAGTTTACATCTCGCGATTCTGTCTTTTTTCTCAGAATTGCGTGATATAAACTCGCAATTGCGAGTTATAGTCAGAATTGCATAGTCATTGTTATAGTCAGACTTTTTTTCTCAGAATTGCGAGTTTATATCTTGCAATTGTGACTTTTCTTCAGAATTGTAAGTTTATTTCTCAGAATTATGAGTTTATGTCTCGCAATTGCGTGTTAAGTCAGAATTGTTAGATATAAACTCACAATTCTGAGAACATAGTCTTTTTTCCCCTCAAAACTGGAATTTCTAACTCGCAATTGCGAGTTCACATCTTACAATTCTGAGGAAAAAAAGTAAGAACTGCAAAAAAAACTCAGAATACACTCAATTCTTTTTTTCTCAATTGTGACTTTTCTTCAGAATTGTGTTTATTTCTTAGGATTGTTAGTTTATATTTCGCAATTGCGCGTTAAGTCAGAATTGTTAGATATAAACTCACAATTCTGACAACGTATCAGTCTTTTTTCCTCACAAAATTGGAATTTATAACTCGCAATTTATTGCAAGTTCACATTTTACAATTCTGAGGAAAAAGTGCATAAGAACAATTGCGAGTTTATTTCTCAAAATTAGAATTTATAACTTACATTTGCGAGCTCACATCTTACAATTCAGAGAGGATAAAAAAGTCAAAATTGCATGGAAAAAAAATTGCATAGATATAAATTCGCATTTGCGATATGTCAAAAAAGTTTTTATCTTTCAATTCTGACTTCATTTCTCACAGTTGTGAGTTTATATTGTGCAATTTTGAGAGAAAAAAAGTCAGAATTATACAATTATATCTCCTAATTCTGACTTTATAACTCGTAATTGCAAGTTTATATCTCACAATTCTAAAAAAAAAAAAAGTTTAATTCAGTGGTGGAAACAGGCTTCCATAGTTCCACATAGTTCTAAATATGAATATTTAAGAGCATTGGGAGGCTAACTCTGTTACGTCATTTGCATTGTTTCTTTTTTTTTTTAACACCAGAAATTCATCTGTTAAAAAATGTTGAAATAATGTGAACTAATGACTTTAACAAAAGCATATGGCATCCATTGGCAACCTCTGAGCTCACAGTAAGTTGTCATTAAAAAACAATTCTCCTGTGGAGAAAACCATTGGGATTGTACTTCCCGGAACACGACTGTTGCACTCTATAATGAAAATAAATGAAGACTGATGCTATCTTTGCAATGACTTCAAGTTTGCACAATGTACTTAGTTATTTACAAATCGGACTAATTTACTTTTACTTCATGATTCTGTCACTATATTATTTCTTATATAGAACAAGAAAGTCCTACACATTTGGAACGACATGAGGGTGAGTAAAATATGATTGAACTTTCATTTTTGGTCAAACCAGTCCTTCAAGGTTACCCAAACATCTCGCATAAATCGAACCCTGTGCTTTTGAGACATGATAAGAAGACATAAATTGCAGTAATGATGAAACAGAGTGAGAGAGACAGATGAGGGAGTGAAATGATGCATTCATGAATAAATCTGTCATTAGTGTCACAGCGGCTCCCATGCATGGCCTGTCAAAAATGACAATGTTAACATTGTTTCTCCTTAAGAAAGAGAGGGGAAAGAGAGGAACACGAGAAGAGGAAGAGGGACGCTGCTGCCCACACACCACTGACAGCAGTCCCACGGAAAAAGAGAGATGGAGGGATGGACGAAGAAATGAAAACGTCCATAAAAAAAGGTTAATGGGTCAAATTCACAGCAAAGAGAGTCATGATAAATGCCCACAGCTTGCACGTATGGGCCAAGCATTAACCATGAAGTTCAGCACCTACCTCCCAGCCTGTGCTCTGTATAACAGAGAGAATACAGCACAAATCAACATACGCAGGTCACAATCACCCCCTTCAAAAGCACAGACTCACTGACTGCAAAGCATTATGGGAAAGACACGTTTCTGCAAATCCATACACTACCGTTCAAAAGTTTGGGGACAGTAAGTATTTATTTATTTATTTACTTTCTATTCAAAGAAATTTATAAGGGGAATTTATCATTTTTATAAAGGTTTTTTTTTTTCTCAGTGTGAATACTATTCATAATGCCCAGGAAAACTCACTACACAAAGCTCACATTCACAGCACCTCACAGTCACAGTTTAAATAAGAGATAAATATAGCCATGCAGTCTCAATAACGCAAAGTCTCTTGCACATGTCACACATAAATCACGTCGACGTGTATACACAAGCAAAATGCTGCCAAGTAAGACATCAGGCAGGTTGTTGCTTTGTTCTACTAGGGCAATAATACAAAGTCCTGTTGTCTCAAACAGAGCATAACCACCTTTTTAATAGAAACATTTACCTGGTGTACGATTTTGCCAAAGGCTTCCTGAAGTTTACCATGAATAGTGGCTAGTTTCTTGGCATCCCTGTTGGCCTCGTGAATAGGGATGAGCACCTTGTAGACTTCGTTCACTGCTTCGTACATACCGGCCTGGAGACAAATATCGATAAGCGTGACTCATGACCAGTATAAAACAATGATGTAATACAGTTAAAAGATTGCATGTTAGTTTCCTGAAATGTACATTTTTATTTTGCACAATATGTACTATTTATTATAACTATTTATTTAGTATTCAAAATAAATAAATACAAAAATACACAAATATTTAATACAAACCTGAACACTTATATATACACTAGCAGTCAAAAGTTTTTGAACAGTAAGGTTTCAATGTTTTTTTGTTTGTTTGTTTTTTCAGGATTCTTTGATAAATCAGCATTTATCTGTAATAAAAAGCTTTTGTTTTTATTATACCCTATACCATCCAAAAGTTTATTTTTTTGAAGAAATTATGTACATTAATACTTTCATTTAGCAATGCTGCTTTAAACTGATTAAACTTTATCATGTGATGATAAAGACATTTATAATGTTATAAAAGATTTCCATTTCAGATAAATGCTTAAGATAAATTCTTCTGAACTTTCTATTCAAAGAAACCTGAAAAAAATTGTACTGACCTGTTCACCTAATAATAATAATAATAATAATAATAATAATGTTTTTTGAGCAGCAAATCAGAATATTATAATGATTTCTGAAGGATCATGTGACTGGAGTAAGGATGCTAAAAATTCAGCTTTGAAATGAAAGGAATAAATTATATTTTAAAATATATTCAAATAGAAAACAGTTATTTAAAATAGTAGAACTGTACTGTTTTTGCTGTACTTTGGATCAAATAAATGCAGGCTTGGTGAGCAAAAGAGACTTAAAAAAAAAAAAAAAAAAAAACAACAAAAAAAAAAAAAACATTAAAATCTTAAAAACGTTTGACTGGAAGTTTTTAAAACCAAAATGCAAATAAGCTAATTACTAAATTAGATAATTATTTAATAATAACAACAACAACAACAACAACAATAATAATAATTAATAATAGTTTACCCAAAAATTACAATTTGCTAAAAATTTACTCACCCTCCAAGATGTAGGTGAGTTTGTTCTTAATTGGAGCATATTTTGAGAAATTTAGCTCAGTCCAAACAACTGATAAAAACATCACAATAATCCACAAGTAACATACATAACTCCAGGTCATCAATTAATGTCTTGAAAAACAAAACAGCATGTTTGTAAAAAAAAAACTAATCCATCATTAATGCATTTTAAATTTAAACTGTTGCTTTTGGCCAAAATATCAGTCCACAATCCATAATAACACTACCTCCACTGAAAAAGTCCATCCCCTGTTGTCCTCTCACATCAAAATCAACCAACAAACTTGTTTGTTTAGAATTGTTCTGGGCTGTTTTCCCTTGTAAATGCAGTATGATCTGTGCACATTTCTCTCCTGACACCTTTCTTCAGTGGAGAAAGCAATATAATGGATTGAGGACTATTTTTAAGACAATGGTTTGACTTGTAAAAGGTGAATTTTGATACAAACACAGATTTTCACTTCACAAGACATTATTTGATGGACTGTCGATTAGTTGTGTCAGTTATTTGTGAATTATTGCAATGTTTGGACTCTCATTCTAACGGCACCCATTGACTGCAGAGGATCTATTGGTGAGCAGATGATGTAATGCTAAATTTCTCCAAATCTTAAACAATTAGGAAACAAACGTATCTACATCTCGGAAAGCCTGAAGGTAAGTATTTTTGGGTAAACTATTCCTTTAAAACAAACAGAATGTAGCAGAATGTATGACAGTGTCATAGTATCACAGTAGAGGTCTTAAACCACATAGTAAATAAAATAACGCACCATAGAAAAGGAGGCTGCAGCCTGTTCCAGCAGCCCAACTAAGCCTGCCTCAGTGAAGTACTTCCCGGAGCAGATGCCCTCCTCGTCTGGTGACACCACGTCATCTGACACAGCAGATTCTTCCAGCACATTAGAGGAAATGTTCTGTAGTGTGAAAAAGATCTCATTAATACATTATAATTAAAAAGTCAATGACAAACACATTATCTGTGTCACAGGGTGCGGCAAGAACCTGAAAGGTGACACAGCCCACAGGCAGGTACTTGCGGTCCTCCAGCATGCTGAGGTACTCGGCCACCAGGGCGGCGCTGTGTACTAAGCACTGGGCTGCCTCTGCATGATTATTCCTCTCAGAGTGCTTCCCAGCCATATTTTGCAACCAGGTCAATCGTAGATCCGGGGATGTCTGGTAGCCTTTAGCAATCCTACATAACAGAACGGAGACATTTGTCTTGAGAAATACAGTAAAAATGGGGCAGTAAAATTTAAATTAAAAATAACATTTTCTATTTAATATATATTAAATAAAATTTGTTCCTGTGAAGCAAAATTTTCTCCATCAATCTAGTCTTCACATGCATAAATAGTGTGTATGTCAAAATTATGGGCTAAGTAGCTACTTTACATGCTAGGTCAACATTATGTCAAATAATAGTGGACTGAATATCATAGCAATTTAAGAAACAGTACCTGTACATCAGATCAATTAGCATCTCTGGATCTTCTTGATGTTCCTTCATTTTTACTGTGTCCGAAAGAATCATGTGCAGGTTAAACACCAGATCTTGAACCTGAAATCAGAGACAAAATCAGTGTTTTGTGTGAGGAATTAGTAAATGGATAGTAGAAATAGATTTACGAGCCTCACCTGGTCAGGAAAGGTGGTTTCTCTGAGCTCTAGGTCCTCTTCTGCATATGTGAGGATGGTCTTGAGTGAACGCCGCAGAAACTCCTCATTGAAGTTCTGGGACGTACCCACCAGAGACGAAAGAGACATGGTCACCTGCATTTTCACTCGTGCAAAGTTCTGCAGGAAAGAGAACAAACAAACATAAGATAAAGCTCTTCACATATAAACAGACTAAATAGTATTTTAAAAATTTGAGTAATAAACATATACAGTATATATTAATAATACATGCGACTCTGGACCACAAAACCAGTCATAAGGGTCAATTTCTTTATAAATAATACATATGTATGTACATACATAATATTTTATAAATTTTCACTACTGTTCAATTTGTTTTATTTTCTTTTTTGAAGTGAAATATTACTTTTATTCAGCAAGGATGCATTACATCTATCAAAAGTGACAGTTATGACATTTATAATGTTACAAAATATTTATATTTCAAGTAAATGCTGTTCTGCTGAGCTTTCTATTCTTCCTGAATAAACAGTTTTCAAAAATATTAAGCTGTACATTAATAGAAAAAATAAATTACTCTTCATCACCAAATCAGCATATTAAAATTAGGGCCCTAGGGAATCAATTAGTTTTTTTCCCCAAATTCCGTTTTATATTTTCCGAATTCCTTTTTAGTTTAATTTTTTCTGGATTCTATTTAACATTTTTACTTCATTAAACTTAAACAAAAATTAAAAAATAAAATAAAATTACTATTATTTTTGTATTTTATTTTGTTTTATTTTTACTAAGTTATGTGTTTTTCATTCATTATCTGTATTCCATTTTAATGGTTTAATTAAATTTTCATAATCAAAAGCATCTCTATTTAATTGATATTATAAAAAAATAATTTACTATGTTATAGTATGTATTTATGTGTTCATTTTTTTTTTTTTTTTCAGAAATATTATGTTGTGTATTTACATTTTTCTGGTAGATAAATTCTGGTAAATATTTTTTATGGTAAATATAATGTTTTAATAATAATTTCAGTAGTAGTACACCGTAAAAAACAATTTGTTGAGTCAACCTAAAATAATTTGTTACCCGGCTACCTTAAAATTTTAAGTTCAGTCACTTCAATTAACTTGAAATGTTAATTTGTACTAAGTGATAACTTAGACATTTGAGTTCATTCAACTGACAATTTTAAGGCAGCTGGGTAACAAGCTCAGCTTTTAAGTTTAACAAACCAATTTTTTTTGTTTAGTCAACTTATATATCTAAGTTGTCACTTAGTACATTTCAAGTTGACTAAACTTATTTGAGTTGACTGAACTTAAAATTTTTAAGGCAGCAGAGTAACAAATTATTTTAAGTTAACTCAATAAATTGTGTTGTTATTTTTTTATTTTTTTTTTTTATTTTTTTTTACAGTGTAGTAGTAGTAGCATTACATTAAGCAATATATTTCTGTCAGGTTAAACCAAACTTTATTTTCTGTTCCAGTTAAACCAAACTTTTATTTTGACGGGTTGCCGTAATGACCTTTAAGTTTCTGTTTTTATGTGATATGACAATGTTTTTTTTTAAAAGAAATGGTAAAATGTTCCTCTCAGAGCAGTTCTAGACATTATGTCCATGTACTCGACAAAACACCGCAAGTGTCACGCGCTTCAGTATGTGTGTAGTAAATGAAACCGCGTCATTCATTTACACAGAGATGTGCAGAACATGCATACTTCATATTTAAATTGTATTTTTGCTGCTTAATATTCATAGACACTAGTCCATACCATGTTTTAAGTGTACTGACCAAATTTGGATCTATTCATCCAAAATTTGACAAATTCCATGACATTCTACGTTTTAATGTAAATAAAATTTTTATGAGTGGATTCGCGATTCCATACACGTTTTCCATTGTGGAAATCATAGGGCACTAATTAAAATGATTTCTGAAGGGTCATGTGACACTTAAGACTGGAGTAATGGCTGCTGAAATTTCAGCTTCCTTATCACAAGAATATTTTTTTTCTTTCTGGTAAACTTTTAAATGGTAGTGTATAAAATAATATAATAAAAAAAAATAAGGGGCACATTTGGTCATATGTACATGTGGTACTGTGGTACAGAACTGAGAGGAGTGCAAACAATCTACTAATATTTATAATGTTTATGACAAATTGCGTTTAAGTGTTTCTCACATTTCCAATCTCAAAGTTCTGTCTCATGAGGAGGTAGAGGGAGGCGCTGGCGTGGGCTCTGATGGTGCCAATGCTACTGCTACAGTTCCTCAAGAGCCGCAGGCACAGGTCAGCACACTGCTCTGTCTCCTCCTCAAACAGCAGCTCTGGAAACTAAAACACACATTAAGACTTATACACTATGCCACAAAACATCACACTTCAAAAATAAAAGGTACTGTATTTCATGTAATCACCAAGCGAAATTGCATAGATCAGCTGGAGCTAAATCAGTCAATACAAACTCAATAGAAAATTCTGACCTGATCAGCGTTCACTCACCTTCGACACGAGAGCTCTCTGTGTAGCAAAGCAGTGTTGCAAATATAGGGCACTTTGATTACATGCCATGCTGTGTAGCAGGACCTTCAGAACCCCTCCCAGAATGCTTTCTTTGGACTCTGTCACTGACACGGTCTACATAGCACATAGAGGAACCATAATAGTTACAATAAATGTCTTCGGTGTTAAAATATTGAGAGTTATTGATAGTAGTTGAGATCATTACCTGAACTATTATTTCTAGCGTATCCAATATGATGAGATTAGCTTCAGTTGCCAGGTTGCCATCAATAATTGCTTCATGCTCCAGCTCAGCCCTGGTCCTGACAAACAATGGGGTAATGAATGTTTAGAATGGTGCAATATGGCAGGTACAACAGCAAGCGGATCCTTGAATGCCACAGCAATCTCCACACAAGCATTCAAGTGAGTGTATACAGAAGAAGGGCATCCTCTGCATACAGACCAAATGTTATGATCCATTTGTACATCGTTTAGTATGTTTTTGTCCTTGTCTTTGTTGTAAAATTAGTACAATGTTAACCCAAACTTTGAATAACATAGATTTAATCTTTATGCTTTTTGAAAGAAAAGAAAAAATATATTATTATTATTATTGTTATTATTATTCAGAATAAATGCAGTAAATAGTTACAAATGGATAAATAAGTTATAATCTGTACAGTACTGACCAGAATTTTTACCTATGGACTTAAATTTTACATTTTGATAATAATAATAATAATAATAATAATAATAATAATAATAATAATAATAATAATAAATCTATAAATCTATTTTTAGTTTTAATCTGTAAAATATATATTGAACTTTCACTTATATTGACATCATCTTTAAAATAAAATGAAATAAAACAATAATACAAATTTTGATGTACTGAATATTTAAGATATTAAAAACAAATATCTAAATATTGCATATATATATATATATATATATATATATATATATATATATATATATATATATATATATAGTGTGTGTCTTTACACACAGTAATTAATAATAGTAAATAGTAATTATTATTATTATTATTATTATTATTATTATTATTATAATAAATGCAGTAAATTGTTACAACTGAATAGGTAAGTTAAAATCTTTACAGTAATGACCAGAAGTTTTACCTATGGACTTAAACTTTACATTTTGAAAATAATAATAATAATAATAATAATAATAATAATAATAATAATAAATATTTGCACATTAAAACCAAATATTTAAATAAAAATATATAAATAAAAAAATATTACAAAAACACTTCAAAATCTATAAAAACATTTTTAATGTAAAATATATACTTGAACTTTCACTTATATTGACATAATAAAATAAAATAAAAAATAATAAACTATTTAATGTACTGAATATTTAAATTAATAAAAAACAAATATCTAAATATTATAGAGTGTGTGTGTCTTTACACATTAATAGTAATAACAATAATAATAATAATAATAATAATAATTATTATTATTATTATTATTATTATTATTCATAACAAATGCAGTCAATAGTTACAAATGAATAAGTAAGATCTAATCTGTACAGTTCCTATGGACAAACTTTTGATGACGATAATAATAACAATAATAATAATAATAATAACAACAATCATTCATATTAAAATATTAAAACCAAATGTTTAAATAAAATATATAAATAAATATTATAAAAACACATTATTTAAATATCTACAAATACTTTTTGTAAAATATATACTTGAACTTTCACTTACATTGATATATTATATTTAAAATAATATTAAATAAATTAACAATAATAGAATATTTAATGCACTGAATATTTAAATAATTTAAAACAAACATCAAATTAAGTTCTATAACCTAATCTTCATAGGTCTGAGTTCGACCTAATCATTTATAAGAGGTTTAACAATTCACATGAACTGTAAATGTGTAAGCATATCCTAGTGAGCTTACAAACCTAACTAAGAAGGGCTCCTGGCTTCTCCCATTGTGCAGTGGGATTCCCTTAAACCTGTATGGTACACGATTCATTCAAAAGAGGCCACATACAAACAGCTGTATCATAACCCTTTATAGGGAAGTAGAGAGCCATGGCCCTGTCACAGACTTGCCTGATTATTGTTAGAAGCAGAGAGGGTGGTCTGTTGTTAAAAGGTTTCTGAAAATGTAGCATAATACTGTATTGTTAAACTGCAACTCTGCACCTGGAGGTTCACTGTGTAATTACATTGTGCAATCCTTTTTTTTTTCCAAGCTAAATGCTACCTAAAAGTTTATTTTAAAGGCAACTTAATACCAAAAATCAGTTTGCACACAGGGGCTCCAGGAGCTAGAGTAGCATTTTAAAAGGGCCCATATTAATTTGATTTCCATATGGGTGGGCCGCTGAATAGGATTTGTTTGAAAAGTGTTGAATGTACGGAAGCACCCACACGGCCAGGCACTTGGCCCTTTGAAAAAGGGAGTCAAATGATGATAGAGGGTTATGAGAGCAGATCAGGCCTGTTATTCAGTCACATTAAACAATAACCACCAGCAAAAGGTTTCAATATAACTAAATGAATTAAGAACAGCGGTTCTCAACTATGGGGCCACAACCCATTAAAGGGTTTCAGAAAACTCAAAGGCGTGCATGCTACAATCTTGTAAATCACTAAATATGAAGTTGCATTAACTAAAAAAAATATATTTTTACTCTGTTAAAGGGATAGTTCACCCAAAAATGGAAATTCAGCCATTAATTACTCACCCTCATGTCGTTCCAAAGCCATAAGACCTTCATTCATCTTTGGAACACAAATTAAAGTTTTTTTGGTTCAATTTTTGAATTCAAGATGAACGAAGGTCTTACAGATTTGGAACGACATGAGGGGGAGTAATTAATGTCAGAATTTTCATTTTTGGGTGAACTATGCCTTTAAAAAAAAAAAAAAAAAAAAAAAAAAAAAAACTACACTCATTAGGTAGAAGTCAAAATGACAAACAAAAGGTTTCACCGTAGTACATAACCTAGGCAATTCTTTGCGGAAAAAAAAAAAATACTATTAAATGACACCAGCGAACGCTGCATCTCATCAAGACCTTAAACATTCTCATTCATTGTGTTAAAGAAGTAGTTCACCTCCAGAACAAACATTTACAGATGATGTACTCACGCCCTTGTCATCCAAGATGTTCTTGTCTTTCTTTCTTCAGTCATAAAGAAATTATGTTTTTGAGGAAAACATTTCAGGATTTTTCTCCATATAGTGGACTTCAATGGTGCCCCTAAGTTTGAACGTCCAAAAAGCAGTTTCAAAGGGCTCTAAACAATCCCAGCCGAGGAAGAAGGGTCTTATCTAGTGAAACGATCTGTTATTTTCTGTTATTTTATTTATGTATAAGTACAATTTATACATGCTCGTCTTGTCTAGCTCTGTGATGCGCGTGTGTACTCTGTGCAGTCCTGTTCAAGACTGTTAGGGTAGGTTGAAAAACTCCCATCTCGTTTTCTCCACCAACTTCAAAATTATCCTACATCGCTGTTTTGCCTTTTTTGTAAGGGCCATTTGACCTCCTTTGCATACTCACTTTGTAAACACTGGGTCGGTGCTTCTGGAGTGATGTAGGATGATTTGAAGTTGGAGGAGAGAATGAGATGGGAGTTTTTCGACATACCCTAACTGTACTGACCCGGAATTCAAAGAGTACGCATGCACAATGCAGAGAATAGACAAGATGAGCATTTTAGGTTAAAAAGTATATAAATTGTACTTTTTTTTTTTTTTTTTTTAAAGAAAATAACCAATCGTTTTGCTAGACAAGACCCTTCTTCCTCGGCTGGGAACGTTTAGAGTCCTTTGAAGCTGCATTTTGGAAATTCAAACTCGCGAACACCATTGAAGTCCACTATACAGAGAAAAAGTCTGAAATGTTTTCCTCAAGAAAAAAAATTTCTTTACGACTGAAGAAAGAAAGACACGAACAACTTGGATGACAAGGGGGTGAGTACATTATCTGTAAATTTTGGTTCTTAAAGTAAACTTCTCCTTTAAAATGTGCCTTAGATCATTTTAAAAATGTTTAATTACATTATTAGTTTCATTAACATTAGGAATCATAGAGGAATAAAGGTTGAGAACCACTGAACTCACAAGCGACAACTGCCACCATGTTAATTCTTCAAATTAAAATCTTATTAAATACAGTATGTGCTTGGAAAAGAAATTAAAGAGAGCAATATGACAAGTATATAAATACACTTCTCATAGTTCATTAGTAAAGCTTAAATCTTCTAAAACAACCTAATGGTACTATCTTTTATTTACTGTGTGAAAACAGTAAAGATAGTTGTTAATACTTGACAGTAAAAATTAAGTTAACTGCATTAAATTAAAACAAACAAACAAAAAAAAAAAAAAAACTCACATCGCACTTCTGGCTAAATCTTGGACCTGAGAGGCTGGTTAAAGAGCCATGTTGCACTCTTGTTATAAACAAACTGGTTACAACAGAATCACATAATCCAAGCATCCTACTCCATCTCCCCAAATAAACACACACACATTGGTCTGAATCAGATTCTGGTCAGTGGTCAGTAATAACTGCATCCAGACCAATCCAAGCACCAGTAGAGCAGAGGAGAACCAAAGCGAGAGGGGGAGGGGCTTTGAAATTCAGGTCTGAAGCAAAGCAAGGGTCACTGAAAGCAAAACACACTTCAGCTGTACAATACCTGACTGATCTCTGGCCCCTAAACACACAGTACATGAAAGAACAAGGTCAAATAAAGGGGTTATTTGAGGTCAAATGGTTAATGGTTGTTTCTGTATAAATATGGAGAAATATGGCTCATACTATTAAGAGTGTCAAAAAATTAATAGTTTTATGGGAAGAAAACAAGCAGTTATCTTAATCTGAACACATAGAATACATAGACAATACATGAAGAAATCTTTAAGGCAGACTAATTACTAAATTACAAGAAAAGCTAATTGAGATGTGAATTAAAACAATAAAACTAAAACTAAAAGTAATAAAAATTACTTTTTTATTTATTTAAATTAATACCAGTTTCGCCTTTATATTATTTAAAATGAATTAATTATTATTATTACTTTTTCCCCCACTACTGGACTTATCTAATGACCAGATAACAAAGTTTGTACTCGTACCAAGGTAAGTTACATAATTGAAATGGAAATCGAAGTTCACCTACTTTAAATATGGCTCACACTAAACAAACAAAAAAAAGACAAATAAATTTAATAAATATGTAAAAGAAATAAAATCATACTTGTCCATTTTTTCACTGGTCTGACGCCAATGGGTCATGTCTTTTCTCCAGCGCAGATTCTCCTGGCTGCCAAAAGCACTGCCTGATGGACTTCTCTCTGTGGAGGACAAAAGAGAGAGGCCAACACACGTCAAGTTACGTCAACCAAGTTATGTCCAACAGAATATTGTTCATACACATATTTTTAACTAACCAAGCTGTCCTCTGCTCCGTCGCACCATCTCCTGCCTGGCTCCAATACTGCCTAGGATGGCTTCTTCCAGCTTGGCCTTCATGTCTTTGGATTTCTTAAAGGTTAAACTGTTCATACGTTCAAATGCCTTTTTGCCCTGCATGAACAAAAAATGGGCCTTTTTGTATGAAATGGATGGATAGAAACACACAAACATTAATTAATTTCACTTGGTTAGTAAAAGAACATAGCTGAGCAGATTTTCTTTCTTTAGCGATAAATAGAAATAAATATTGCAGATACGAAAGAGACAACAGATACAGATACAGTGTTACTAAGAGATCCAAAAGCGCTGTGGATGCATATGAAGTTTTTTCACACCTTGTATTCGAAGCAGGAGACACAGAGGTAGAGCAGGTCCAACAGACGATTGAGCTGGGAGACAGACAGGTCAGTGAACCATTTCTGAAGCACCATCTCATCTGCATTCTTCAGCACCCACAGCAGGCAGATGAGCAGACTACGACTGGACTCAGCTGAGAATGAACCATGCTGACGGGTGGCCTAGAGAAACAAGGTGTATAGATTTCAGTAAAGAACAGGTATTCTCCTTTTTCTTGCTTTTTCGTTGTATAACTTTGCTTGGGTCTAATTTTCTATAATCTATTTTGTGCAATCTATTTTTTATTCAGAAGAATTCTGAATATTCGTCTGAAAAAAGAAAGTCATATACACCTAGGATGGCTTAAGGGTGAGTAAATCTTGTGGTAATTTTCATTTTGGGGTGAACCATCCATTAAAAACCATCTCTTAAAGGAATAGGTCACCCAAAAATGAAAATTTGATGTTTACCAGCTTACCCCCAGGGCATCCAAGACCTCAGTTCATTTTGAAAAAACCATAGGCACAGCTGATGATTTCAGTATTACTTTATCCCCCTCTGGGTCTCTAAAATCATTAGGGGAAAAATGATGGCTGCAGACCCTCCACACTTTTAGTAACTTCATGGGTGTGTTGATATCCAGCTGAAGAGCAACTATAACTTCAATCGATCAGTCTCAAAAGTTGGGAGACGGTGAAAAATCAACACTCCCGGATGAGTTTGCGCAAGCAAATGTAATCTATTCGTTTTTAATCGTCGCAACAATCAGGATAAGCACAATTAATTACCATTCTGAATAGGCAACATACCCACAATTTCTCTGACCTGTGTAAACAATGAGTGAAGTATATGCGCGACAGATTGCTTCCGTGCATGCGTCTATGCCAGAGCACGTTGACGCGTCATGCTCTGAGGACAACTGGACATTAAGGTGGATCAGAGGTTAAAAAAAAAAAAAAATTTATATAAATACTATTCAGTTTCATGCACACAGCGATTGTTTCATATCTTAAGACCTCAATATATTGTCATTAGCAGCAGGGTTTAATTTGGTTTTGTCTGTGTATGTTTTTTTGACTCTCAAAGCCATGGGTCCCATTGACTGCCATTACATGACTTAACTCAACGGTTTGAGTTAAAAATCTTTGTTTGTGTTCTACTGAAGATACAAAGTCACCTACATCTTGATTGCCCTGGGGGTAAGCAGATGAACATCAAATTTTTATTTTTGGTGAGCTACTTTCCTTTAAAGAACCGTGAGGATACCTGTGGATTGAGCAGAAAACTACTAGGCCGTGACATCTGTGGCACAGAGGTCCCTGCAATTGCCATCGCAACAGTCTGGCTGATCATACTGTTCCCCTCAGCTTCCTGCTCCTCCGTACCTGGACCACCAGGACGCCCCCACTGATTATGGGATTCTGTGATGGTAAAAACAGCAACATGGGTGGATGTTGTTATTACAAGACATATTTACAATACAGCATGAGCAGGATACAAAAATCTATGAACATACCGGTGAAATCATGGAGCTGGGGAAGGGTTTCCATCACGATGCCTATGAGCGGTAGGTAGAGCAGGGCAACTCTGGCTTTGACCTCAGGGTCAGCATAACGTGGGTCCGAGTCATGACTGGACAGCAGATTATGAACCACGCTGATGACCTTCTTATGAAGACCAAACATCCTATAGCAAGAGCAGAGAGAGTAAAATTACATATCTGACATGTTATAAATAATTAAAATACTAAATAAGTGTTGTGATTAATTAAAATAAATCATTAAAATACTAATTAATTACTCATGTCGTTCCAAACCTGTAAGCAACACAACTGGCTTTCTAAGCCTTGAACGTGGTAGTTACTTTGCTGTCTATGCAGAGTCAGAAAGCTCTCGGATTTCATTAAAAATATCTTAATTTGTGTTCCAAAGATGAACGAAGGTCTTGTGGGGTTTGGAACGACATTAGGGTAATTAATAATAGAATTGTTTAAATTTTGGGTGAACTATCCCTTTAACTTAAATGATGAATATATTACATATTTTTAAATATATTAAAATAACAAAAGTCATAAAATGTAGTTTTTAAAGAGTTAGGAATGAAAATAGGGCACACACCAAGGTAATGAACCATCAGCCTCAGGGTCGAGTATTACAGCTAGCTCTGTCAGAACCAGACCAGCGAGGTAATGCTGCTCTCTGAATGGCACAGACAGCTCAAACATGTTGGCAATCTTTTGGTCCTGCACATGGGTAGAGAAACCAGAACTCTGGTAGGGAGACAATGAGAA
Source organism: Labeo rohita (assembly GCF_022985175.1). NCBI lineage: Eukaryota > Metazoa > Chordata > Actinopteri > Cypriniformes > Cyprinidae > Labeo > Labeo rohita. The sequence continues at coordinate 20,503,513 of NC_066874.1, read as the reverse complement.
ACATGAACAAAAAAAATTGGGAGGTTTTCATAACTATCAATTCTGGTTTATTTTGGAGTTAGAGTTGATCTTTCTCAGTTCTCAGTGTTCATACCTGAGAGGTGGCAGAGGAGACCGAAGGAGAGGGGGAAGCTGGGGGTGTAAGTAGACTGAAGGGCAGGTTTAGAGTGACGTAGTGTTCATGGCTACAGATGATCCTCAGGAAGTCTAGTCTCAGAGACTCTAGAGTGGGGTTCTGTAGTGCATAGAGTTTGGTGGACACCTGGGAACAGGAGGAATAGAAGGTCGTCAGAAAAGACAACGTGTAAAAAGCATAACATGTTTGGAGCTCAATTGCAAGGTACCTGTTTCCAGTAGGTTTTAATGAGAGAGAAGACAAAGCCTCTATCCATGACTGACAGAAGGTCATTGAGGAAGAAGGCCAAGCTGGTGTTGAGCCTTTCCACCAGCTCCAGATCCTGAAAAGACAATAAAGAAAAGACAAATATGAAACGGCAAACTCACCACTTCAAAAGTTTAAAAAAAACAGATATACTGAACATGCTTTTACTTGACTGGTCATCTGCAAGAATTAACCATTGAACTTTACATTATACTTAAAGGAAAAAAAAATTCTGTCAATCACTCACCCCCATGTTGTTCCAAACCAGTAAGACCTTCGTTCATCTTCAAAGCACAAATTAAGATATTTTTGATGAAATCTGAGAGCTTTCTGACCCTGCATAGACAGCAACACAACTACCACGTTCAAGACCCATAAAAGTAGTAAGGATATCATTAAAACAGTCCATGTGACATCTATGGTTCTATAATGTTGTGAAGCTACAAGAATACGTCTTCATGGTAGTTGCGTTACTGTGAACGCAGGCTCAGAAGTTCTCAAATTTCATCAAAAATATCTTAATTTGTGTTCCGAAGATGAATGAAGGTCTTACGGGTTTGGAACGACATAAAGGTGAGAAATTAAGGACAGAAGTTTCATTTTTGGGTCATACTAATTCATACTAACTGTTTTTTTTCGTTTGTATTACTACATTGTATTATACTGTTTTATAGTGTTGTCAAATGCACCAGTCGGTGCTGCAATTTTAAAAAGGTCCATTTCCCGCTAAGATTTGAGAACAGATATGACTGTGATTGGCTATGAATGGTGATTGGCACAAATATTAGCGGAAAATGGATGTTTTTAAAATTACAGTACCAAATGATATTGTGGTCGGTACTTTTGACAACACTGCTGTTTTATACAACATAATTATTACCATTATCATATAATTAATTATCAACATTATGTAACAGGCACTGAAATATAAAGCAAACAAAAAATATTATAAATTACATAATTATACATACATATAATTATGCAAACAAAAAGTTATATTCTGAATAAATGCTGTTCTTTTTAACTTTTTATTTATCAAAGATTCCTGAAAAAGGCATCACAAGTTCCAATACATAAATAAATAAATAAATAAATAAATACATTAAGCAGCACAACTGTGATAACATACCACAGGAATAAACTATACTTTAAAGTATATTAAAATAGAAAACTGTTATTTTAAATTGTAATAATACTTCATAATATTACAGTTTTATTTATTTGTTTTTTTTAATTTACTGTATTTGTGATCAAATAAATGCAGCCTTGATGAGCAAAAGAGACTTATTAAAAAAATAAAATAATAATAATAACCTATAGAGAGAGAGAGAGCGAGAGAGCGAGAGAGAGAGAGAGGTAATGTCCATGCTGCTGTACAAATGATATTCATAATATAATAATGATATTATTATGTAAAACAAAATAAAAGTTCACAAAAAATGAACAAATAAACAAACAGTTTAATTCATTCATCTAGTTGCAGTTTTCTCACCTTCTGGAAACGTGAGACGATGTCACCTGCAATGGTGCTAACCAGAGCGGTGATGTCATCCATGAAGCGCTCAGGAAAGCGGTTCTTCCTGGGAGACTGCAGGCGATCAGTAAAGTATAAGTGGTGAATGATGCTCTTCACCTGAAAAGAGAAAGAACATACTTTATCACATTCTCAAAAACAGATGCTACATTTCTGATCATAAAGCAGGAATTAAGGGGATTTAAGATTGTGGTAGCTCTTACCATAAGCTCAAAAAAGAACCAGGCCTGTTGCAGGGCTCCCTCCCTCACACTGCCACTGCTGACCACCCACTGCAGGGCAAGCTCCTCATGAAAGAGCTGAGAACAGAAAGGAACCATCAAAGAACCATTCACTATCAAATACACTGCATATAGGTCAGTATGTCTTAGTTCTACTATGGGATATGATACGGTCCTTTGACATAAGGTCCACTGTGATGCTGCAAGAGGATTCATTATTCTACTGATCCAACATTAAACACAAATAAACATCCCATTCGATCATAGCACCTGGCAAGACCAACAGGGTGCTCCATACCACAAGTGACACATCTTCAAACAGTCTTCAGGTGCATTTATAGTATAGAGGTGCCAGTCATTCATAGTAAAGAGAAGAACGTATACCCAGCATTCACAAGAACATGACAACCACAGCTACAAATCAACAACATCCAGTCATTCCAACACAGACAGGCGCAGGTGAGGCGAGGAGGGGGTGGGCTCCTGTCCTCCGGAAATTGGGTCTCTACCTTTTTGGTCGGCAAGCGTCCTGTTAATGTTTGCAAGAAACTGGCGCTCTCAGTGTGCGATGACATGCGATTGCCACTGCGCTCCATGGCCTACGGGTGGGGATGAATGGAAGGGTGACAATAGATTAGTGTGGAGGACAGGAGTATGTGGTGCCATTCACTAAAAATACCTACACACACACACACACACACACACACCCTCAACCAACACGCACAAAAACACAATACAGAAAGATACTGCAAAAACTGTACTATCAAAACAGATAATTAAAAATGCAATTACTTTTAAATTACACAATTACAATTTCCATCAGACAAATAGCCATTCTGTAGGACATTTACATAGTTTACGGAGCAAGAAGACTGAAGAGATTTTAAAAAAGTGTTTTATGTTGCTGTATAAAATAATATAAAATTAAATAAAAAACAATTATGTATGTATGCATGTATGCTTTAATGAATCAGGCTATTACAGGCACTGAGCAATGAAAAAATTAAATTATTAGACTTAAACCAGGTGCCAGTTATTAATAAATAAGAAATAAATAAAACAGACAAAACATTCACACTCACGCATACACGTACATGCAGCATATCACAACATGCCAAGCAAAGAGAAAATGGAAATTGGTTAGTTATGCCCATGCAACGCTTTTTTGAGTGAAATGTTGAAATGGCTGTTTAGAAAGAATGAATGGGGGTGAGGAAATAAAAAAAAAAGAAAAAGGAAAATGCAAATGTAAGACGAGTGTGCCATGGAGTTGTTAGATATTGCTGTTTCAGTGCTACTTGGAACGGCTGTGTGAAATGGGGGATTCTGCTTTGTATTTGGGGGTTGGGATAGTCAGAATGACCTGCTTCGCATCGGATGATGAGCCAGGGCTGGTCCCCCAGGGGGCGCTTTTGCACCCCATAGTATGTACCCAGGAGTTGGAGCGATCTAAGCCCTGCAAGCCAAGGGTGGCATCAAATGGATCACGGGCAGATGCAAGCAAGCCAGGGAACAGTGAGAGGTCAAAAGTTACAGGAGATAAAGTGAGCAAGGGAGCAAGTTAGTTCATATTATTTTTTTCATATTTGAACATCAACAAGTTAGAGTATCAAGCATCAAACAAAGGCTTAGAGGCACAGAGAATGCATGATTATGAAATCAGGCTGATTCATTCGTTGCAACAAGGGAAGAAAGGATCACTGGTTAGTATCAATAATTCTTAGGTGTGCCTCAAATAAAACATCTTTAAACATCTTCAGAGCATTTGGTCCATTATAGAAGTCATGCACACCAACTTTCAAAAGTTTGGGGTCAACAGTATTTCTCTTGAATTAATACTTTTAGTTATTTTATAACTAGTTATTTTATATTTTAATAATATTTTGCAACACTGTTTTGGTCAAACAAATGTAGCCTTAGAAAGCAGAAGAGACTTTTCAAAAACAAATCTTACTGACCCCAAACATTTGTAGTAGTGTATGTAGTGATTTTTCTGAAATCATCATTAAACATTCATCAGATTTGCAATGTAATTTGGAGCAGTTTGAAATAAACTACAATTCTAAACATTTGATTTCCTCTTTAATTGCAGATACGTAAAGGGATAGTTCATCCAAAAATGAAAATTCTGTCATTAAAGGAGAACTGCAATTCCAGAACAACAATTTACAAATAATTTACTCACCCCCTTGCCATCCAAGATGTTCATGTCTTTCTTTCTTCAGTCGTAAAGAAATTATGTTTTTTGAGGAAAACATTTCAGCATTTTTCTCCATAAAATAGACTGATATGGTGCCCCGATTTTGAATTTCCTCAAAAAACATACTTTTTTTTACGACTGAAGAAAGCAAGCCATTAACATCTTGGATGACAATGGGGTAAGTACATTATCTGTAAATTTTTGTTCTGGAAGTGAACTACTCCTTCAATCAAATACTTCATTTATTTATTACGAAATAATTAATCACTTATTTTGCCTGTTTTACCTAAATCCTTGTATTAACTGAGCACTACAACAAATAAATAACTGAGCTATCAGCTACACATTCAAAGGCAAACCTTTGAATGGATTTTAGCCACTAATCTCAACCACACATGCATTGTGTTATAGTTCATTGTTGTTTTTCCTTTTGCAGGTTGTGTGCCATGGGTTAAGTACATAAAATGTTCCAGCTAAAGTTTGCCTTGCTGGTGAGCTATAGGTTGATCTGTAACAGAGAAATGCTGATGAGCTAAATCAGCAATCTACAGCAGAAAGTCAATGACCTATAAAAGCACTCATAATAATGAATACAATTAGTCACATCCTACTAGAGCAGTCAAAACATGTCTTAACAGCACTAATAAAATACATTTTAATGTGTATATAAACTACGACGATGCATCTTATTAGAAAAGAATAATAGCCAACAGAGCTGCTGAAATGTGTCTACCTACCTTGCTGCCAATGATGGAGCGTACTTCATCATCTGGGGAAGTGGGAGTGCCAGAGATGTCTGGGTTGCTGTTGCTAAGGCTACGAGAACGGTTGAGGTTGAGGCTTGCAGGTCTGACCGCAGAACGGGCCATGGTGGCATAATGCACTGAACCGCCCAGTCCTCCTGGGCCTTTTATGCAGAACAAAATAAATACAAAATAAAATGCATTTGGAGAGAAAACTTAATCTTAAACTTTCCAAAAGCCACAGATTTAGAAATAAATCAAAAGATCAAGCTAAAACCTGACCTGGAGAGGGGGAGTTGGGATCCATGTTGGGCAGGCGGAAGACATAGTGGATATATGAGGAGAGAAGGCTGTTTCGCCCATGCATATCTTGACTAGTGTCCAAGTACTTATGTAGACGGTTCACTATAGACGCCATCACTTCAAAAGAAGCCTGACCAAGATTCACTACAGTAAAGGAAAATTAAAACACAAGATCTTTAGGAAACAGCCAAAGTCAGGAAACTAACAACTATTTTTGCATTTCTCCCAATCAAGCTATATACTATTTTCTTTCCTTTTTTTATGGAAAGTTGCATTTAAATAAAGAGAAAAAGACAAAACAGAGGTGAAAATTACAAAAACAAAACTAATGTTGAACAGCCCACCATTTATACAATTTTCTTAGCACATTTTGAGCATTGAAAAGACCAATTTAGAAAATAAAAAAAGTTATACCACCAACATTTGATCTGACTTACAAACTAATCCTTCAGTCCGATTTGCGAGCTGGTTAAACTGGTCGAAAACGACTAAATTAAAGACTGATTTGTTTGTGAATTTGTGGTTTGAAGTAAATGTTAACAGTTTTAATTTGTGATTAAACTACCATTTTAATAATAAATTATTTAAAGTGAGTTCATGCAAAAATGAAAATTCTGTTAGCATTTTTTTACCCCCATGTTGTTTCAAAACCGTATGCATTTCTTTTTTTCTATGAATCACAAAATCAATTTTAAAGGGAACCCTGGGTATTAAGACTTGTATAGCTTAAAGGAGAAGACCATTTCCAAAGCAAAGATTCACATATAATATACTCACCCCCTTGTCATCCAAGATGCTCATGTCTTTCTTTCTTCAGTCATAAAGAAATTATGTTTTTTAAGGAAAACATTTCAGCATTTTCTCCATATTATGGACTGATAAGGTGCCCCGGTTTTAAATTTCCAAAATGCATTTTAAATGTGGCTTCCAGCGAACCCAAATGTGGTTGTACCAGCAAGAAAGAAGGGTCTTATCTAGCGTAACGATCGGTTATTTTCATAAAAATAACACAATTTATATACTTTTTAATGTCAAATGCTCATCTTGTCTTATTCTGCCTGGACTGTTTTTGTTCTGGTTCATGACAGTTAGGGTATGTCGAAAAACTCCCATCTCATGTTCTCCCTCAACTTCAAAATCGTCTTATATCACTGTTTTACCTTTTTTTTGTTAAGGGTGTTTGATCTTCTTTGCATGTTCACTTTGCAAAGTCTGTGTCGGTATTTCTGCAGCAATGTAGGATGATTTTGAAATGATTTTTGAAGTTGAGGGAGAAAATACGATTGGAGTTTTTCAACATACCCTAACCATCTTGAGGCAAAATACAGAGAGTTCAGGCAGAGCAAGACAAGACGAGCGTCTGAGATTAAAAAGTATTTAAATTATATTTTTTAATGAAAATAACTGATCGTTTCGCTAGATAAGGCCGTTCTTCTTTGGCTGGGATCGTTTACAACTGCATTTGGGATCGTTTGAAGCCGCATTTAAACTGCATTTTGGAAGTTCAAAATCGGGGCACCATATCAGTCCATTATATGGAAAAATGTTTTCTTCAAAAAACATAATTTCATTACAACTGAAGAAAGAAAGACATGAACATCTTGGATGACAAGGGGGTGAGTACATTATATATGAATCATTGTTTTGGAAGTGGACTTCTTCTTTAATATAACAAATTATGTCTCTTACTGAAATATGTAGCAGAAAACCCATGAAAGACTCACATTAAAAAATCCACATAGTTTTATACATATTTTGGACTATGGGGGGTACCAATATTTCAACGATGTTAAATGGTTGTACTCTGTGAGCTACTGGTGCTACCTGTTGCTATTTTAACCACACACACAACTCTGTAAATAAAGTACTGATACGATGCCACATTATGCGGCTTTCGGTTGTAATTTTTAGTCGAAGAGCAACAAAAGAAGCAATGCAAGTCTTCACTGCTTTCCTAGTAATAAGAAGAGGAAAAAAGAATGGGAACATGCCTGTGGACCAATAAAACTTCCTAAAAACTACGTCTTTGTTCTTTTCACTTTAGCCCTGATGCCTCTGAGGCTTTTAGTAGACCACAGCTACTGAAAGAGCTTACAAATGGCAGAGACAAGAAACGCTAGATGCCATCCTGGCAGGATGTAAACATGCCGACACTTGTCATGACACCGCAGCCACTAAAGAAGTTTTCCAGCACAGATTTCAAAAGTTGAAGGTACGGCATTTGGTTTAAGCCTACGCTTACATCCATCAGCACCTGTAAACTCTTCAGTAGCTATGGTCATCGTATCAGTATATTATTTTTGAAACAACATCATCGGAGCCCATGAAAAGTCATTCAGTCATACAGTTCTGGAACAACATGAGGGTGAGTAAATGATGACAGAATCTCTTTAAAGTAAAACCTTTCTGTGAGTTTTCTCAGACTACGTTGATTGGAGGAAAGAGGGTACCTATCTGGCCAGCTATGACAGGTGGCCGCACCATCAGCAACACCAGTTTGTCCAGCAGTAGGTGGAGGAAGCGCACCACAGGCTCCAGCTGAGAAGAATTCAAAGCTGCTATACTAGACTTCAGCTCAGTCTCCAGATTATTCTCCATAATGCGCATGTCTCCTATTCTCACAGGGAACATGTGCTCGTCCAGCGCATGCACCAGTGCAAAGAACTTATCTAAAAACTGGTCCTGGGCAGAGGAAAGAAACACATCAGAGAATGCATTGGTTTGAAGTGCGGTATTAATCAGTGCTTTGACAATTTAAATACTAATTACCTGTGTGTGGATGGTGGATACAGCCACAACCTCTACATTAAACACCCCTCTGTGGTTATCCACCCATTTCATTCCAGGAAGAGGAACCTACACACAAATGCATGAATGAAGTATAATTGTTTTGTATTATTACACATTGCTACCCTAAAACACTCTCCCACTCCCACTGTAGTGTATATGAAAAATAACAGCATTACTAACAAAGCATCATAAATGTTCAAGGTTCAAAAAGTTATTTTTGTTTCCTGACAACATCAGTGACCAAAGAGAAAATTCTTATAACAACTAATTTACATAAATGACTGACACATTATACTAAATACTACATATTTAACTATGTGTTGTGTGACAGAAACTGCCTTACATCAGGAGAAAGAACTGAGTAAGACTGAGGTGGTTTCTCCAGAGATACTGGAAGGCAGAAGTGACCTGTTCTCAAGCGTCCATTTTGCAGCATGGGAATCCACTGAGGAAAAATAACAGACATAATATTTACTATTGGTATGAGCCTTCAGGCACATCATGATTAGATTAGATTTTATTTAGAGAGTCTTCATTTAGGAGCCAGCTGCATAAACATTACTATGTTGATGTTAAACATCAATATGTTACGACTGTGTCTTACTAGTTTGACTAACAAGCAGTCAAACTAGACCAATTTATTTTCATATAACTGATTTTAAAAGGTTATAATTTTAAGACTAGTCAACACAACCAGCCACAGTATCAAAATGATTCTCAATGCATCTCAATTTGCATCTTGAATAAAGATGGCTTGCTGCCTAAATCTGTACAAAATCTGAAGAGACTGCCAAAAAATATTAAAAAAGAAAATAGAATTTTTTTTGTGTTTAAGTACACTATTAATCAAAAGTTCTCCTTTTTCTGGTCAACAAGGCTGCAATTATTTGATTGAAAATATGGTAAAAACTGTAATATTGTGAAAATTAACACCTTCATTTCTTCTTTAGTTCTATTTTATTATGTTTTTAAATGTAATTTATTCTTGTGATGGCAACACTGAATTTTTTAGCAGCCATTACTCCACATTTAGCGTCACATCCTTCAGATATTATCTGATATGCTGATTTACACACTTGTGGTTGAGCTGGTTAAGTTCAAACTTCAAAATGACAGCATTTAATTTAACACAACCTGGCTGAACAAGTTATTTATTTATAATAAAATTTTAAATTTTTTCTCCACAAGTTTCCCCATGAGACCTTGCGTCAAAAGTGGGAGGTTCTTCCGGTTCGAAGCAAACAAGCGGAAGGTGACACTCATTCATTCAACAGTTGACAGTAGTGATGGGCAAATTAAGCATCATGAAGCACTGACACTTTCCTCTGACTGTTTCGGGAAAAGATTCAAAGCTTCAAGCGTGTCGAAAACAGCGCGATCTGGTGGTTAGTAAAAAATAAAGCTGCCAAAAGTCTGTGAAAGAAACACCGTCGGACGAAATATTCACCACACATTTCACCGTATCTATATGAGAACCGTAACAACATTTTTCATAAAGGTTTGCAATTTTACAAAGTAAACAATAACCCAAAAAACACATCTCGCTAATTAGCATACAAAATACCATTGGGATACTACTACTGCCGCCTCACCGGAAGATGTACTCACATTCTTTTTTACAGTAGCGCTCCTTGGAAACAGGTGGATATTAATTGTAATTATTTAAAATAACATTATAATAATTTTTTTTATTATGTGCGTGTGTTCGTGTATATGTGTGTGGAAATCCAGCAGTGTACCGTGTATCCAACAGGCGTCTCCAGTGGAGTGTTCTGTTTCTGTTGACAGCTGACATGGTAGAAAGTAAAAAGGATGTGATGATGGTCAGTCAGCGAGGCTGGTAGCTTGATTTTAGCTTCATCATGGAAATCTGGTGATCTGAGGAAACAGCATTTGATATGTTAAAAAGAAAATCAGCAAGAAAATGTGAAAACATCAGTGTCAATAATTCATCTCTTATCCAGGTGATGTCAAGTAAATTAGTTTTCGATAAAAGTTGCAGCCATAAACTCACCGATTATGATAGACTACAGCAGTATATGCTTCTTTTGAATACTCTGCACAACTGGATTTCCCGAAGATTACCTAAAAAAGCAAAGAGTGAAGAACTGTAAGTATATTGTGCTATTATACACGTTTGGTCATATGACAATTGTAAATTGATCAGCATTCTGTCAAAACTTACAGGCATAGCATTGCTAGGATCCTCCCCATTCATGAACTGTACTTTCACTGTAATGTTACGGGCTGAACCTTGACGGTTAGCAAAGTTCAGGCTTTGTGGGTTCACATACAGCAGGTTCCTACACACAGGCACACACACACACGGGTAGACAGAGAAAGAGAAATTGTTTATACATGAAAAGATTGATACTCTTATTCTATTCAATAAAAGAACACTGGAATTGAATTTTATTTTTAAAATACATTTTGAAGTTCCTGTAAGTTAAACAGTAATCTTAATTGTAATCTGTAATCTTAAATTTAAACGTTTTGATAATTTTGTGTAATTAGTTTTAGAAATGTTTTTCGGTTGTCACAGAAAAATTAAACAAATGTCCATGAAAATAAAAACCGAAAAAAAGGGAAAAAAAAAAATCAACAGCCCCTTGTTAAAATTAACAGGAAACAACTTAAAATTTCAAAAATAACATTTAAAACACAAATTTAGTAGCACAAAACAGTAGTTCAAAAGCAATGTCTTGTCACACGTGAAAACATCTTTAACATTAACATTAATCCCCATTGATTTTTTCATTGCATTTTTTTGTTGCACAGCAATTTCCGTTTTGCGGTTACAGTAGCTACAGGAACGGACAGAAATACTGCAGTGACGTGGGACACACTGTCCTGGGAGACCGCACAGATCGCAAAGGTCACAGACTTTCCAAGGGGCACAGATCTCTCATGCACTCTCAATATTACCTCCTCTGATGTGGTGTAAATATTACTTTTATTTCCTACTGTGATCTTTGGTTTGAGTTGAAAAGGAAAAAATTAGAAAGGGAGAAGTGAATAAAGCTTTTCATCAACAGTTTGTTATTCTATGCAAATATTTAAAATGTTTCCATATTAGTTGTATTTGAACATGCACACATTTGGTTTACTATGCTTGTGAGGGCTTATTTAATGCTTTTACTACTGTACAAACCATATATTCTACCGCCCTACACCTAAACCTATCCCTCACAAAAACTTGCATTTTTACAATAATAATAATAAAAAAACTCATTCTGTATGATTTAAAGGAACTCTCCATTTAAAAAAAATAAAATAAATAATAATAATAATAATAATAATAGGCTCATTGTCCAACTCCCCCAGAGTTAAACAGTTGAGTTTTACCGTTTTCGAATCCATTCAGCCGATCTCCGGGTCTGGCGGTAGCACTTTTAGCATAGCTTAGCTATGCACCCATGGCACGGCATCAAAGTTCCTTGATTATTACGCCGAAATTACAGTATAGTTCATAGCCATATCAAACTAGAAAATCACAACTTTTCATTTTTCGTCCGTCTTTGTACACAATGTAACTACAGAAGTGTCAATTTTTAAATAGGAAGAATATCGAAACACTTTGGTCATTTTTGAGCAAGATGCTATCGGTCTAATCAGATTCAATGATCTATGCTAAGCTATGCTAAAAGACCCGGAGATCAGTTGAATGGATTCAAAAATGGTAAAACTCAACTATTTAACTCTAGGGGAGTTGGAAAATGAGCCTATTTTCAAAAAAAGTGGAGTGTTCCTTTAAAAGCATGTTTCCCTATGGGGACCTTAATTAAGGTCCCCACAATGACACGAGTCCCCTTGAGTCAGTGTGCATTCAGGTTAAAGTCCCCACCGGGATAGAAAAACATGTACACGCGCACACACACACACACAAAACATGCAATAAACAAAAATGTGGAGCAATTCCAGTTAAGTTCTATTTAGTTCAGGAAACCCATCAAACAATAATAGGTTACTCATTTTCTATTTGGCGCAGGATGTAAAAAGGGACATTGCAGACACACTGAATGGCCTCTAGGTACTCAATGGGAGTCTGGTTGTGTTTGCTGTGTCCACAAATATGGAATGAGGCCAAACTATCCGCACCTGTCTGAACAGGACCAGTTAATCTGAGCGTGCAACAGTGCAATGATAATACATCACTGTGGAAGCACAGCAGACATAAACCAAGTCAGCTAGCAGGCAAATAAAAATGCAATCAAGTTTGTTTCAATTTTTACTGAACAGCTTACCAAAATAGTTTCATACACACACACACACACACACACACATATATACATATATAAATATAATATGTATGTGTGTCATCATACAAATGCATGTTATTTTTTATTTAGTACTGACCTGAATAAGATATTTCACATAAAAGATCTTTACATATAGTCCACAAGAGAAAATAGTTGAATTTTTAAAAATGACCCTGTTCAAAAGTTTACATACACTTGATTACCTGAACATGAATGCTGTTTTTTCGTTTGTTTGTTTTTAGTGATAGTTTTTTGTGAGTCCCTGAACAGTTTAACTGCACGATCTTTAGAAAATTCCTCCAGTTCCCACAAATTCTTTGGTCTGTCAGCATTTTTGTGTTTTTGAACCCTTTCCAACAATGTATGATTTTAAAATCCATCTATTCATATTCAGGACAACTGAGGGACTCATATGCAACTATCACAGAAGGTTCAAACGCTCACTGATGCTTCAGAAGGAAAAACGATGCATTAAGATCCGATTAAGACTTTTTGAATTTGAAGATCAGGGTAAATTGAACTTATTTTGTCTTCTGGGAAACATGTAAGCATCTTCTGTAGCTTCTGAAGGGCAGTACTAAATTAGAAAAATATGATATTTAGGCCAACTAAGAAAAATGTACACATCTTCATTCTGTTAAAAAGTTTTAACCCCTGGCTCTTAATGCATTGTTTTTCCTTCTGAAGTTGTTAAAGATGGATCACAAAATCATAGTCACTGTTGGAAAGAGTTCAAATTGACAAAAAAGCTGAAAGACCAAAGAATTTGTGGGTCCTGAAGAACAGCGGGCAGTTTAACTATTCAGGACAAACAAGGGACTCATGAACAACTATCATTAACAACAACAACAAAAAAAAACAGATGTGGATCATTCAGGTAACAACACAGTATTAAGAATCATGGTCGGAAGGGTTCAAATACAGATATATATATCCTGCTGCACTCTGTAGGGAGATTAATATGAAGCAGCAGTAAATAAAAAGCTTGTACATATCAGTGCAAATGGCACAAACTCCCCAACTTCAGTCATCACTCATTTCTATTACCATCTAAGCCGAACCGTCTTGAGATTCAGTGACAATTCTGCTTGTACATGCAGACCATCTCAGTGGCATCTGAGAGTGATGCTTCGCTGATTCAGGAGACCATTAAATCAAAGCCAGAACCGTAAATTGCATACTTTTATTATTAATTCCCGTCCAGCGGTACATGCACAGTGCACCAAGTGGCCGTGGTGATGATGTGATCGATCGGCAGGATGATTCATCAGCATCATTCATCTTTGCTTATCAGAGGCAACCAGGGGCCAGGTTATGGATGTGTATGTGTGTGTGTGTGAGTGAGAGATACTGTAAATTTTCTGCACCGAGTAAACTTTCCAGATTGGGAGGAGGACGCTCAAGCACAGCCAGCTTAATAATTACCAAATGCTCCCTCCCCCTCTCAATGTAGCTGTATATATTTTGAGGAATCTCTGCCGTTTTTGGCGTTGCTCTCAGAGTAGGAGATGAGAAGAGAAGCAAGAAAGGGAGGCTCAAACAGACAAGCACAAAGACCTGCACTGGAAACGGACTGACGCAGTAAACAAATCTGCCTTTTAACCATCTGACATGATGTTGATCTTCCTGCTTTTTTGGCTAAGCTTGTCAACAACAAGCGCAGCTCCTAACCTACGGAAAACACCCACAGAGGCACCTATTCTAGTCACCGCACCACCAACTGAAACTAGATCCCGCTTTGCCATGTTAGATGATGTACGACTCCTGGCTAACGGTCTGCTCCAGCTCGGCCAGAGCCTCCGAGAGTTTGTGCACAAGACCAAGTCTCAGATCAATGACATCTTCCAGAAGCTGAACATCTTTGATCGCTCCTTCTATCAGCTCTCGGTGGTCACCAGTGAAATCAAAGAGGAAGAGGAGAAGTTGAAGGAAACAACTATATTTTTGAAGGCTAACAATGAGGAGATCAAAAATATGTCTTTAGAGATCAACTCCAAAATCAACAATATTCTCCAAGAGCGAAGCCAGTTGCACAGTAAGGTTGGTGGGCTGGAGGAAAAGCTGAAGGGTTTGTCTCAGAGCATAATGCCTCTGGAGCAACTTCAAGAGATCAGTGCTTTGAAGGTGGGTCTAGTATGGTCAATTCAGAAATTCTATTGTAAATGATTCAAACTCACATGTGTAGGGCTTCACAATACCAATTTTAATGTCTAAAATTGCATGTAAATCACACCTGATGGTAAGTGCAAAAACAAAATCAATGCATATCAATAAAACTGTTTAGATATCTGTACAGGCATCTGTTCCAGTTAAATCCAGTTATGCATTTACTGCATTAACAACTTGTCTATTGCAGGATGTGATTGAAACACAAGAAAGGACCATTACAGATTTGCTTAAATCTGTTAAAGAGCAACACGAACAACTCGATTACCAGAAGATCAAAATTAAGAGTCTTGAGGATAAGGTATCCATCCCTGTTTCTATAATGTTTTATGTTATTATTACATTTAAGATTATGAATTAGTTTATAATTTAAAGGATTTTTAATTAAAAATCAATTACATTTACAGTACACATCTTATAGAGATGGCACTTGGAGTAATTTCTAGTTAACCATATTTTTTGTATATTTAATTCATTATAAAATGTAGATTGTCAGATGATTAAATCGCAATTAATCGCATCCAAAAAAACTGTTTTGTCTACTGTGTATATTTATTATGTATATATAAATACACACATACAGTATTTATTTAGAAAATATTTACATGTATATACTTATATTCACATAATTAATATTATATATAAAAATATATATTTAGCATATAAACATAACATTTTAAAAAAAATATATACATGTATATGTTTTTATTTATATATACACATAGACACACATACAGTATATTATGTAAACAAACTTATTTTGGATGCGATTAATCCTAAATAATCGTTTGACAGCACTAATTAAATGTTCTTGACTTCTTTATAATTTAACTTGTTTATATAGTAAATAAACAGATTAAAATCTATTTTATTTTAATAATGTCAGCGTCAAGTAATTAGAAATTCTATTGAATATAAAATAAAGAATACTGATTGAATTTAAAATAATTATCAGCGTAACTCCTGATAAATTTGGATTTATTTAAATATTTATTAATTTCAGCTGAACTATGACTCTATTCAAGACACAGTTGAAAAACCTTTGGATTTAAATCCAGAAACGCCTGACCCTTTCCGATACTTAACAATGAACTCCACTAACGGAACTGCTCAAATAAATGGTAAGAATAGCATGAAAGCAATTAGCAATAACTGTTGCTTTAATAAATCCAAAATCATCAACTGCGTGTTTTACTGCATAGACTTTCCAATGGACTGCAGTGATGTGTTCAAAAGAGGCCAGAGGACCAGTGGAATTTACCCAATCAAACCCAATCAATCTGAGCCTTTCTATGTTTACTGTGAGATAAGTGCTGGTAAGAAACCAATAATGTACATCTAATCAGACTTCCTACTGACATTGTGCAAAAGCTGTGACAAGTACACACAAAGGGCAAAAGAAACTTAGGCTATGTTGCTACATTCTCAACCAAGAAGGCTGTGCCTTTATCATCATTCTTATCCAGATGAATGCAAGATTCTTTTTACAGTTTTCTTTTACTCTTTCTTTTAAGATGGTGCAGCCACAGTCATTCAGAGGAGGGAGGATGGTTCTGTTGATTTTGATCAGTCGTGGGAAAAATATGTTTATGGATTTGGCAAACCGGAAAGTAAGTATGCCCTTTTGTGTCATGTCAGATGTTTCCTTCTCTACCACTCCAACTGTGCTTTTTTAAAAAAAAAAAAAAAAAACTATTATGGCCCTTTTTACATAATGTAATATAAGTCTCAGATGTCCCCAGAATAATATCTGTGAAGATTCAGCTCAAAATATGCCACAGATCATTTATTATATCATTTTAAAAATGATTTTGAGTAGAAGGTAAAAACATGCTGTTTTCGTGCATGTCTCTTTAAATGCAAATGAGCTGCTGCTCCCCACCCCCTTTTCCACAATAGGGCTGTGCCTTTACAGCTCATACCTCAGATACTCTGCTAAAAAAAAATCTGTTTGGTTTTGATTATCATGTCTTTTGCGCTGAAATGATGTTTTAAAGCAATATTACTTTAAACTTCCGATATACGCTTTGAACGCAAACATCCAAAACACGCACACAGAAAGTGCCTGTCAAACGCGGCATGCGAGTACTAAACTAAGTTCTTTCATGTCTTATTGAACTTAAACTGTCAAATACACACAAGTTTATGTTAAAAACACACAAGTTTTCATAAAAAAGTCAGTTAGGTAAACAGCTTTGAAAGAAATCCCATGTTTATATTAGATGTGTGTAGCAGAAGCATAATATACAGTAAATAAATCAATAACTTCACTGCTCTCGTCTCCTCTGAGGCTGGGACTCCAAATAGTGTTCTGTGCTCATCCGTGCAGCCAATGATACAACAGTTAGCATGCTTTGCTCAAACTTTTGCCATGGCGTTAGAACTGGTACACCGTTGTTGCTTGCGAAAACACAATGGTGGTACAGTGGGTGGACACTGGTGCAGATTAAGGGGTGGTAATATTACAGTAAAATCCCCTTCCTACGTTTCACATTTTCTAGGTTGGTAGATGCATTTAGGACCTGATTATAGCACTTAAACATGGAAAGTGTCACATTTTCATTATGTCATTTTTAAAAGCTACCATCTAATTTTCTCAGTTCACAGATTTAAAAAAAAAAGAAAACTGCTTTGATCATCTATAAAAAGCTTGTGCCTCTCTGTTAAAATGCGGAGAAGAACTAAATGGAAATATCCTTGTGTTACAGAAGAGTTCTGGCTTGGCTTGGCGAAGATTTATTCCATTGCTCAACAAGGACAATACATTTTACACATTGAACTGGAAGACCTGAAGGAGGAAAAGAGATTCATAGAGTACACATTCACTCTGGAAGGTCCTGCATCTGATTACACTCTTCACGTGGCACCTCTGTCTGGAGATTTGCCTGATGCCATGAGCAACCACACGGGCATGAAGTTCTCAACCAAGGATAGAGACAATGACAATCACGACGAGTCAAACTGCGCCCGCAACTACACAGGTATGAAATTATATTATCATTCATCAATATATAATTGAATATTACTTGAATACTAATTGTTTGCCGGTTTTAGGTGGCTGGTGGTTTGACGCATGTGGGGACACCAACTTAAATGGGAGATACGCCTTGATGAGGTCAAGGGCTCGGCACCAACGCAGGAAAGGAATCTACTGGAGGCCGGCCAAAGGAAGCTCCTACACACTTAAATCCACAAAGATCACCATCAGACCATCAACCCAGGTTCAATAATCCCTGACCCTATCTCTCCATTGAGTAATTCAGAATCAATCAGACAGGTCACGCTGGCAACAGACACTGGCCGACAAAGCTTTTCACTTTCTCTACAGACAGCAGAAACTGAATGATGCAACTGTAACAGGTCATTGACTCTGGTAGAGGTTAAAAACAAAGTCAAAGGGGTATTGCAACATGCATGTGTTAGTTTGAAATCTTCATAGGTCATCAACTTGCAGCTTGCTGATCAAGAAAAGTTAAAAAATGCTAATACTGAACAGGTTCAAACGCCTTCGTTACATGGCGGATCACACCTCTGGAAGAGGACATGGTGCATGTTATTATCAAGAGTCAACAGGAATGAACAATAAGTTTGTAGACTATATTGATATTGTTATTGCATTGTATTCAGCTATAGAGCTTCTCAACATCTTTTCACATACTGTGTTAACTTCACTGTTAAGTTTTTAAGTATTTAATCAATGTATACAAATGTGCAACAGTAGAAAAGCAATGGGTAACACTTTGTAATAACCTTCATTAAATTAAGACTACAATGCTTAACAAATTATTATATTATATTATATACACATATTTGTAATTTTGACATTGAAAATTATTACAAAGTGTTAAATAGTATTACCAAATGTGCTGTTATGGTTGAAGTTGGATGTTTTGCTTGTCTGTTTCTGTTATTGAGTCATATTGACTCTTGGTTATGCTTTGTACATACTCAGCTGTACTGTATATATTTAGTTTACACAATGTTTCTCAATGGTAGTCAGATGCATCATATTTATAGCAACACATTTAGATAAGGCAAAAATAAAAACCAATCTTTCTGTAAATTAGCCACTCACTATGGAAGCCCGTTTCCGCCACTGAATAACAATAAAAAAGGTAACTGACTTTAAACACGTAAAAGTGAGTTATAAAGTCAGAACTGTGAAAAACTGTATAAAGTTGTAAGAAAAAAAGCCAGTCTTTTCCCCTCTCAAAATTGGACTTTATAACTTGCAGTTGCAAGTTTATATCTCACAATTCTGAGAAAAATCAGAATTCTAACTTTAAAGTATGTAACGCAATTCTGAGAAAGAATGTCAGAATTGTGATATGTAAACTTGCAATTGAGGGGGAAAAAATTGCGTGTTTGTATCTCACAATTCTGACTTTATTTCTCGCAATTGTGAGTTTATATCATGCAGTTCTGAGAAAGTCAGAATTGCTAGTTTGTATCTCACGTTGGCGAGAAAAAAAAAAGTCAGAACTGTGTGAAACAAACTCGCAATTACCTTTAGTTATTTATTTAATTTTTTTAATTCCGTAACGGAAACGGGCTTCCATAACTTCCATAACAAAGAAAACTGTACGTAAACAATTTCGCTGCAGTCTTACATAACTGAAATAAACAGTTCAACACTACTTGGTTCACTGGGTAAGAAAAAAAATTAATTTGACCGATAATAAATAAATAATCCAGCAGTAGGATCAAGCTTAACTTGTGCGGAAAATCAATCAATGTTATATGACCTGCATATACGACAGACGTGACAAGTGTGATAAATCCAGAACATGGATGTTGTCGGCAGTAAATTGTGTCCCAATCTGCCCAGTCAGCATCACCCAAATCAAGGCTGACTATGCGGCGTGTCCGGAGGCAGATAAAGTTGGCACAGGCTGAGAACGGACAAACATGCCCTCTGAATGACAGGTTATGTCAACATGCAGAGGATAAGCATCTTTGTCTGGTCAACCTTGACTAAATTAGTACACTTATTAGTACATGGGGTTAGGCCATACAGTAAGTGCCGAGGGGCAACAACATGTAAAAGTGAAGTTTGTATACGATGACCACTTTAAGAAATAATTTTTGTTATTTTCATAACTTTATAATATTATGGTTACCACTGATGTCACGTGGACTATTTTAACAATGTCCTTACTACCTTTTTGGGACTTAAACATGTCAGTAGCATTGTCGTCTATGCAGGGTCAGAAAGCTCTCAGATTTCATCAAAAATATCTTAATTTGTGTTGCAAAAACGAACAAAGGTCTTACGGGTTTGGAACGACATGAGGGTGAGTAATTAATGACAGAATTTTGATTTTTAGGCAAACTATCCCTTAAACGTCTGCTTTAACATGTTACGTCACACAGTGAACAGTGGGGGGTTGTTGCAGCCAAAAAGGTTGAGATTACTGATCTAGACATTTATACCTGTAAGTGGTGTTGGGCACATAAATGTCCCTGGCAGGGAACTCCAGGATCTCTTTTGTCGGCCGCACGCGACTGTCTGGGTAAGGCTTTACTTGGAGCAGATCAGGTGTCAGGCAATAGTGAGGACTCTCAGGGGCAGGAGAGATGTCGATCTTCAGCTGGGCTAAGGGCATTTATAAATGGCTTACATAAATGTTAACAAGGCCAAAATCTTTTGTATAATCATGCTAAAATAGCTCTGTACCTGTAATGGGCCTCAGTCTACGCAGCACAGAAGATGGACGCCTCATGTCTGCTAGGAACTTGTAGAGATCTTCATCGCTTAGTCGATCTCCTTCCTAATATAATATATTAATAAAATATATTGAAATATCCAAAGCAGGGGGATTTATTAGCTTTAGCGGTCCGACCTGTGTAATGACCGGCAACTGGAGGACAGTCAACCTTCTATGAACAAGATCAATACTAGGATGTTTTGTTTTGTGAATAACAGCGTGACCTGTTTGAAGAAGTTGGTGACCGTCAGGGTGGCAGGTCTGAAGCTAGTCAGACTGCATGATTCATCTCCGCTGGTGGTTCTCTCCAGTGACCGACGCCCCACAATACTAGAGTTCCTCCGTTCGGACCATGAGCCTTTCCGTTCTGTGCAACAATGCAAAGTCAAATAGTTAAAACTGCTGTGGTATGGCACAAAGAGCAAAAATGGAAAAAAAAAAAAAAAAAAAAAAAAAAAAAAAAAATTCATACTTCAGTCTTAAAGGTATAGTTTAAACAAAAATAAATATTCTGTATCATTAATTATTCACCCTCATGTTGTTCCAAACCTGTAAGACATTTGTTCATATTCAGAACACAAACTAAGATATTTTTTATGAAATCTGAGAGCTTTCTGACCCTGCATAGAGAGCAATGCAACTAACACGTTGAAGGTCCAGAAAGGTAGTAAGGATATCGATAAAATAGTAAAAAATAAAATTACAGTTAAACCACTGATGTCACATGGACTATTTTAACGATGTCTATATAACCTTTCTGGGCCTTGAACATGGTAGTTGCATTGCTGTCTATGCAGGGTCAGAAAGCTCTCGGATTTCATCAAAAATACCTTAATTTGTGTTCCGAAGATTAAGGAAGGTCTTAAGGGTTTTGGAACGACATGAGGGCGAGTAATTAATGACAGAATTTTTAAGTTTTTGGGTGAACTAGCCTTTGAAGTCTTACTTCGTCACCCATTCAAATGTTGTTCAGAAGAATAATTTTAAACTACACAAGTGCAAGATAAATATGCACAAACATCTGTGGCATTTAAAGACTCACCTGACAGCCCCATCTCCAGCTCTGTGTCTCTCTCCAGACTGCCGGCACTGTTCACTATATTCATGAGGTGTATGGCCGTCCAGGCAAAGGGCATCCGATAACGCCCTAGTCGCTGGCAGAACTGTTCGGACTGACTGCGCAACTTCTCAAGCTTTTCCTTATTCTGTGGTACCGGAGAAGAGAAGATAAAAACAGTCACCATGCTGGACTGAATTCCACCAGGAGCTGGTGCACCATTGGAGCCCTATGAAATCCATTTTTTCCCCCAAATTCCATTCCATTTTTTTTTCCCCATTTTAAATTTTTCTTTTTTTGTTTTAATTTTCCTAGACTCAGATTTTTTTAATGGTAAATTAAATTTTATGAATAAAAAATAATGTCTAATTAATTGAAATCATGAAACTTACACAACTTAATAGCAATTTATTAAAAGTTGAACAAAAAAAAAAAAAAAAATTTTTAAGGCTCTATGAAATACATTTTATTTTTTTCTCAAATTTAGTTTTATTTTTTATTTTTGTTTTCCAAATTCTGTATTTTCCATTAATTTTCTGGATTCCATTTTAATGGTTTGATTACATTTTAATAATCAAAAGCATCTCTGAATAATTGCTTTTATTAAAAAATATTAATAATAACAACAATAATAATAATAATAATTTCTTTCTTTTTTCAGAAATAACATGTTGTGCATTTACATTTTTATGGAAAATAAATTCTGGTAAATAATTTTTCTAGTAAATATTCCTTAAAAATAATGTTTTAATGATGATTTTATTAGTAGTAGTTGTACTGTTATTAAGTAAAATATTTCTCTTATTTCTTTAAGTTAAACCAAACTTTTATTTTGACAGGTTGCTGTGAAGGTTGCTTTAAGTTTCTGTTTGTACATGATATGACGGTAGTTTTGGTTTCTCTCACAAGAAACAGTAAAATTCTCAGGAAGTGACTCTCAAAGCAGCTCCAGAGATTGTTTATGTGTTCATGTACTCATTTACTGAGGCAGCAGCGCCATTCATTCACACAGAGACATGCAGAACATGCAAGACTCATATCTATAGTCTTTTTTGCAGCATAATATTCACAGACACTAGTCCTTATTGAAATTCGATTTAATTGTACTGACCTACTTTTAATTCATTCATCCAAAATTTGGCCAATTTCATGACATTCAGCATTATACAGTAAATTCCATTTTTATGACTGGATTCTGCGATTCAGTCCGCATTTTTCGCATCACTGA
The DNA here is from genome assembly GCF_022985175.1 of Labeo rohita. NCBI lineage: Eukaryota > Metazoa > Chordata > Actinopteri > Cypriniformes > Cyprinidae > Labeo > Labeo rohita. The sequence continues at coordinate 20,480,922 of NC_066874.1, read as the reverse complement.
AATCATAGGGCCCCACACAATGTATAAACTATTAAGAATGGCTTACTTTGGCAGCATCAGACTCTTTAAAGACCATGTAAGGCTCAGCACACTCTCCAATGTCTCCTTGCTGTAGCACCTTCTCAAGCTAAAAAGCAAAGACAGTGCAAATGAGCAATGTTAACACACTCGTTTCAGTCAACACTGCTCAAAACACTAAAATTAAGCAATAAATGAACATCACTGCAAAATTAAAAACCAGAATGATCAAACAAGCAACAAAGAAAAACAACTGTAAGCTTCATAAATTCATTAAAACTTGAAATGTCATATTGACTTGAAAGCATCAATTCACGCAAAATTATTTTTTAAAAAGCAAATAAATATATACACATTTATTAAATATATAATAGACTGTATTACTATAGTTTTTAGAGTCACATGATCCTTCAGAAAACATTCTAGCATGGTCTTATTGTTGAGGTTGAAAACCTCATATTTTTGTTGAAACCATGACACTTTTTTTTTCCATTCATTGATAAGGTTTAAAAGAACAATATATATTCTGCTCATGTTTCATGAACAGGGCTCTGAATGTTAAGCAGGATGCTGAATAATGTAACCAACCTTGATAACAAGGAAGACGTCTTGAGAAGGGTAGGTGATTGAAAAGACAGCAGAGCGGGCCAGGGTGGAGATAGCAGCAGATGGGATGTGCGGTCGCAGCATGGCCTTCGTTTGCTCAGAGTTCAAGTCAAAGTAAAAGTTCTCTGATATCTGACAATTCAGACAGAAGCATGTTAGGATACATCAATGTCAGCGGGAGTGCTAAGGAACAACAAAAAATCTTAGAATAGGTCACTACTACCCTCTAGTGTTGAAATCAGTTAGCAATGATGTGACATTTCTACTACACATAAAAGTAACGTAAGCATTCTAATTTATAACCTTTGGAAATCCATGGGCTTCCCATTACATTTTTTTTTACAGTTGAGGTCAAAAGTTTACATACACCTTGCAGAATCTGCAAAATGTTAATTAAATACACAAAAATGCTGAAAAAACAAAGAATTTGTGGACCTAAAGGATTTTTCTGAAGAACTGGATGTAGTTTAACTGTTCAGGATAAACAAGGGACTCATGAACAACTATCACTAAACAAAAAAAACCTAGCTGTGAATCATTCAAGTGAGAACACAGCATTAAGAATCAAGCGTATGTAAACTTTTGAATGGGGTCATTTTTATAAATTCAACTACTATTTTCTCTTGTGGACTATATGTAAACGCCTTTTATGCGAAATCTCTTATTCAGGTCAGTACTAAATATAAAAAATAACATGCATTTTGTATGATCCCTCTTATTTTGGTAAAATGAAAACATTACGCAGATTCTTCAAGGTGTATGTAAACTTTTGACCTCAACTGTAAATGCAATTTTAAAAAAAACACAATTTAAAAAAAAAAAAAAAAAAAAAAGGAAAAAGTTTTAAAGTTTGATGTAATCCATTGTGTCTATTTTTACAACACCATAATTCACATTAACAGTGCGTTAATTAATATGAATTATTTTATATTTTTACAAATTTTAACACTGTACATCACACAGGAAATTATAACAGCTCACCTTCTTCTTTTCTTTGACATCATATAAGGCCAAACTTGCAAATATTGGCTCGATTTCTATCTCAAACCTTTAAAGAAAAAAGAGGATCAAATCAGCAACATTGCAGCCATTATCATAACAGTCCACAAAAGCTGTTTCCCACTTACTTCAAAGACAAGCACTTGACGAGAAGCCTTTGACCAAAATGTTCTTTTGGAACATCAGGCACACAATGGCGCTCAATGGGTTCTTCCTACATGGGGAAAAAAAAGATTAAAGCAAAAATGTTCCGGTGTCTTTAGACACAGTATTGACACAATGTCAAACTCTACCTCATCCAGAGCAGGATGCAGTGCGAAGAGCTCTCGATGACGGTTTGACTTGCGCTGGTCCTCATTGTGGCGGTCGATTTCCTCGTTGGGTACTCGATCCAGAAGATGAGGCAGCAGAGCATCAGGCTGAGAGTTCTTCAGATCAAATATACTGCAAGCCCAGCTGCCACGTGGAGTGTCATCAATTGACATGGACCTCCGCTTCAGATCATCCTGTGACATGCAAGAGTCAGTGTTTATATTCGCTGAATTTAAAAAGAAACTCACAGGAATATTGTGCAATCATTCTACTGTGCTTAACAAAAAAAATCCTACATAACACGCAACAGCAGCAAAGACAGGTTTACCTGATCGTCCTGATAGCTGCTGTGGTCTGGCAACTCATCAGACTCAAAAACCTGCTTGGGTAAACCTCTCTGCCTCTCCTTCTGCTTATCCAAAGTGTTGGGATTAAACGCGGTGCCCAACTTGTGGTACCTGTGCATCCAAAATTCGTTATTACAAGTATGCAAAAACTCAATTAAATGAATTGATTAAATCAAAAATATCCCCTGTACATGCAATGACAAACTTTAAATGTTATTTTCTTCAAGATTTAAAAAAAAAATAAATACATAAAAATTCACATGGAAAGCATTTCTATGTCAATTATTTAAAACAATAAAAATGCAGCCCTAAATTAATTTTCTTTTCTTCTTGTTTTTATAAAGAGACTTATCTGTTAAATCACTGAAAAAAAAAAAAAGTAAATGCATGTGTTAAATAACTAATAGCTAATTAAAATGAATCCCTACTCAATTTTAAATAAACAAGAAAACAAGATTAGCTGAATTTAAGCATTATTTTTAGGGCTTTCAAATGATTAATTGCGATTAGTCGCATACAAAATAAAAGTTTGAGTTTACCTAATGTATGTGTGTGTACTGTGTGTAATTATTATGCATATATAAACACACACAAATTCATGTATATATTTAAGAGAAATATGTTATTTACGTACCAAATATTTTTATTTAAAAATAATATAAATTATATAAAAATGATAATATATACATATACTTGTAAATATTTCTTAAATATATATATACACATGAATGTGTTTGTATTTATTTACAGATATATTAGGCAATCTCAAACTTTTATTTTGTATGCAATTAATCATTTGACAGCCCTGATTATTTTATGTAATGACTATTTTACATAGTAATGTTAAACTTCTGTTCTGTGGTGCTTTGACACTGATGGATAAAATTACATAAAATCAGTTCACATAATTATATGTTAAAGTTTTTTAGGCTTAAGCTAAACTTTCAACCCTAATTACTGTAATTACTTTACTTCCATTTACTTTTCTCACAATGACTGGGTAATAATACTCAGTATATGTTTGGATTACTATCCAGGGTTACAATGAGATTCATTATATGATCTCAGTCAGGGTAAATTTGAGCTTATCAATTAAGATTCACCAAGGTAACTGATTCGCAGTAACTTAGAAGGCCACATGACTGTAGGCAAAATGCACTTGAATTCTTTTTTGTCATTTATGAGCAGGCCCACACAAAAATTGTGAAATCCACAGACAGTGCTGCAGTTACCAAGAGGCACTAAGAACGTAACACTTTCATCTCAACACATTTTCCATATTTAAAACCATGTATCCGAATCCCATGTAACAGGAAAAAAGGCTGTATGAATTCTAAAGAGAGAACAGATGTAAGGAAGAAATCATACTTGCGGTTAAAGACAGCCCAGTCCTCCGTGTAAGACCGGATGCAGTCTCTGACATGTGGATCGTTCTCACTACAAAATTATTTAAGAGGAGAAACAAGTAAAATATGTTAAAGCAGGATGCCTTCGTACCAAGGATAAATAAATACTACTATTTATGTTCAAACATAACCATGTATAACCCAAAAAATGGTTTCGCCTAAATGACTATTAAGATAATCACAGCATGGATTATATTAAACTGTTCACATCAACAATCTAATTCATTTTGTTAATGCTTGTTGTACATGTTGGTTTGCATAGACATACTAACGCGTGCCTCATTCTTTGAAACAATCCATCCTGAACACACTCACCCCTCCTCAGGCACAGCCTGGCCAAGAGTTCGGCACTCTCTTGGCGTGTAAAGCACTTCAATATCATCTGGAGGAAACTCGATCAGATCTCTCAGAGGTCCTGACTCTATAAGGGGAGGGTGCGTGATCAAATACTCTTCAAAATCCACTGGCTCTACAGCCTCGGTTAGAGGAATCTATAGGGAGAAATCCAAAGGGGAACAGAAAGAGAATGTGAGATTTGCCGCTATCTTTAAAGAAAGACAGTATCACACTGAAGGGCTTGTGGTAAATACTCTTTGAAGTGTCAATCTCTCAGATTTAAAAAAGTATATTCTCTTTGAAACGTAGTACTTACAGCATTGCTAGTTGCATTCCCACCCACACTGAGGTTTTTGAGAAGCTGAGGCGAGCCTCCGTACTGACCAGCAATCTGCTTTCTGACCTCAGCCGCTACAGTCCTGGAGAACAACAAAACGGCGTAGATGGCATTATAACACAAACCAGAAGTGAATCCCATGACCTGACTGCCATCTCACTCTAAGCAAATAACAGAATGAAGGCTACTTAATTACTATAAACACTACTGTTCAAAAGTTTGAGATCATAGGGCCATGACAGAATCGTGGTCATAAAAATAGAATTTACTATTTACTATTTATTACTAAATATTTTTACTATTTACTATTTACTACTATTAACTCGGAATGTCATGGAATTTGCCAAATTTTGGATGAATAAATCAAAAGTAGGTCAGTACACTTATATCAAAATGCAATATGGACTAGTGTCTATGAATACTGAGCTGCAAAAATGTTATTTAAATATGAATCCTGCATGTTCTGCTTGTCTCTATGTAAATGAATGGCGCAGATGTTCCATTTACTACACTCATACTGAAGCGTACGTGACGCTTGGGGTGTTTTCATGAACACATAAACAATCTCTAGCTCTAAGAATCACTTCAGGAGCATTTCACCATTTCTTCTCAAAAAACTATCATATATACAAACAGAAACTAAAGGTCTTTACAGCAACCCATCAAAATAAAAGTTTGGTTTAACTTGAAGAAACTGTGACAGAAATATAACAATGTAATAATAGTACAACCACTACTAATAAAATTATTTAAACATATTTTTTATGACTATTTACCAGAATTTTTGTTTTTTACCAGAATTTTTTTTTCCTGAAAAATGTTAACAAATCTTTCTAAAATAAATAAATCAAATTTTTAAAAAAATTACCAATAAATTAATTTCTAAAATTAACTATTTAGACGCTTTTCATTATTAAAATTTTATAAAACTGTAATCCAGAAAATAAATGGAAAAAACTGAATTTGTTAAAAATAAAACTGAATTTGAACGAAAAATAAAACGTATTTCACAGAGCCTTCAAATGTAATTTTTGTTAAACATTTTATAAACTACCTGTGTACGTTTCGTGATTTTAACTAATTAGACATGCTTTTTAATGATATTTAATGATATTTTAAAACCATTAAAACAGAGTCTAGAAAAATTTAAATGGAAAAAACAGAATCCAGAAATTTAAAACAGAAAAAAAATTGGGGAAAGAAAAAAAAAACCTGATTTAATAGGGCTCTAATTATTACATTTTTGCATTAAATTGGTCATTATATCACATTACAAATAATAATAATAATAATAAATAATAATATTAAAGCCTCACAAGTGCTTTCAACAATAAGAAGAAATGTTTTTAAGCACCCCAAAGTTACAGTAAAATTTTTAATTATATTAAAATAGAAAACAATCTGTAATAACATATGTAACTTTTTGTGTTTTTACTGTATTTTTGATCAAATATATGCAGCCTTTCAAAATCATACCAACCCCAAACTTTTGAATGGTATACAGAATGCTGTATGCAATGATAAAACCAATGTATACAACATTGTTGTCACATAACCTCACTACATTGCACATTGTTTTATTTAGTGCCATTGACACATCACATGGAAAATAAATATGGTTATGGTTAAAAATATTCATTAGCATGACAAATGAGTCAAGAAAGACTTGATATTATTTCTAGATTATTCATCCCACTGAAAATAGTTCAGTACAGTAAAGTACAGTAAAGCAGTACGCCATTCCAGGTATTCCAAGCATACAGAAAACTCCAACCATGTTGTGTACAGTATACAAACTGCTGACTGCTAAAATGGTACAAGTAGTATGCTATTCCAAATATAGCCAAAGTCTTTTAGCAAAAGATCTTTTTCTTGGCCCAGGCTTCTGTGAATAACAATCTATGACACATCAACCTAATAGAGCAAACTGGGCTCACAAAAATAACACACTCAAAATTTGGCCACTATTTTCCATATTTTTATTTAATCAACAATTTTCATTTATGGTACTGGAAATGTTTATTTGTTTTATCTTTTAATCTTAAAAGTTTAATCTTATCCAAAATATAAATTAAAGGATTAGTTTACTCCTGAATTAAAATTTCCTGATAATTTACTCACCTCCATGTCATCCAAAATGTTCATGTCTTTCTTTCTTCAGTTAAAAAGAAATTAAGGTTCCAGGATTTTTCTCCATATGTGGACTTCAATGGGGATTAATGGGTTAAAATTGCAGTTTCAATGCAGCTTCAAATGGCTCTAGATAGGGATGTGACGAGACACTTATCCCATGAAACGAGACGAGACACGAGACTGGGTTCACGAGAAGGAGATGAGACGAGACAAGATTTTGAATCTTTTCTTAAGAAATCCTCAATGATGTAATATATAGGGAAAAAGTCTTTTATTCAACTGAAAAAGACAAAATGCAAAAAAATGTAGGTGCATTTTGAACTTAAACTTTCATTTTAATGAAATACATGCAGTAATAAACAACATTTAAACAAGCTTCATTATTCTAGATAAACTGAGAATCCCAGTTGTTTTTAATAAATTGGAGACCATGATTCTCTCACGATTCTGGAGAAAAATGATTAGAAAACTAAACAAAATAACGTAATTTACTAATGGTTCTGACAAACAGTTCATTGCTTACGTTTTTTAAAAACATATTAATTTAAACAAACAAACAAAAAAACACATTCAACGAAGGTGTCAGTGTCTCACTTCATTAAGACTTGTTTCACTATTGAAATCTCCTGAATGAATGCGTTCACATTTACCCTGACCCTCTGATTCATTAACACAGGCAGCAACTTGATGCATTATGTAATAATGTTGGAAAGGTCACACATGTTTAAAAAAGGTAGGGAACAGGGCGAAAAACTCCATCTCATTTTCTCTTCCAACTTCAAAATCATAATTGACAAATCAACATTGTTGTTTTACCTTTTTCTGGTAAAAGGTGTTTGAATTTTTTTGTACGTTCGCTTTTCCAAACACAGGGTCAGTACTTCAACCAAAGTCACACGTGACCTTTTCAATGTGACTACGCAATGCATGCAGTCGTGGACGCCGAGCTAGTGCAAGACCAGCATTTGTGTTTAAAAAATATATCAATTTTAATTTTTTAAAAAATGACAGATTGTTTTGACCCTTATTCCTCGGCTGGGATCATGTAGAGCTCTTTGAAGCTTCATTGAAACTGCAATTTGGACCTTCAAACCACTGGCTCCCATTTAGGTCCACTATTTGGAGAAAAATGCTGTAATGTTTTCCTCAAAAACCTTCATTCTTTTCGAATAAAGAAAGACAGACATGAATATCTTGGATGACATGGGGGTGAGCAAATTATCAGGAAATTTTAATTCTGGAGTGAATTAATCCTTACGATGACTATGCACAAATCCCGCTTGTAATCTAGAAGGAGTCCAAAGCAAAAACAAAACAGCAGGAAAAGTCAACGCAAAAACATACCAGCAAATCCTCTAATAAGACTATGCTCTGCAAGTTCACACCAAAATACACCAAAGGTTCATTACTATAGAGTAATAACATGAGATTGTAACTTGTTTTCACAGACTAAATTACAGACCTTTAAAGTATAAGCAGGAAAAATACCATCAAGGTTTGAATGAAAGCAATGTGTCTTATCTACAATAACAACCAATTTACAGCATTATCAGAATGCCTTTGTTGTAGCATAGTGTACGAGTCAAAATATCTAATCAGAATCCTCTTCTTACACATGTAGAAAGACATACACTGAAACAAAAACCCGCCCCCTGTGCCCTTGTTGGTTCTGGAGGGACCTTTATTTAGGCTGGACATTCCTGAAGAGGGAACAGATGATTAGCCCACGCGGATGTGTTGTTTACCAAGGCACCAGCTAACACCATGACTTTCAGTGCATATTTCACACATCTCTGAAAGCGTCTTGCACTTAAGTAAACAGAGCCATGAGAAACAGCTTACAAGAAAAGCTTGCAGATTTCATTCACTAACAAAGGGGAAATTCAAGATTTTTAGAGCTTTCAGTTTTGCTTTGACTGTGTAAAACAAAATTGGATAGACTTTGACTTTTCTGGGGCTTTCTGCATTCTATATTAAGGGAAATACCTATACTGTCTTACGAATAAAACACAACACATTGCTTTTTCCTTGATCATATCAATAGACACATTTTCTGTTTGGTTAAGCAGCAAGTAACAAACAGACTCAAGACTGCAGGTGCCACTAAGTCTATATTGAACTGATCTAATCATCCTATTACACGTCACTGACAAGACAACAGCATTTTCAAGCATCTGGGAAATGCCAAGACTGTGGAAACCCACCAGGGAGCCTAAAAGGTCACTTCCTTTTTTAAATCCATGAGGTTTAATCTCTGACTTAACATCACAAAGGAAATCTCAACTGACAAGAGATGTTTTTAAACCAATGATTACACTTAATTATAGTCTATTATGAAAACACAGCATACCAGGTTTACAAAATTTTGGGCTGCTAGCCAAAATCTGAACAGATCTAAACATTCATCACATGGTGTCAACACAGGGAAAATCTGCTTGAAATATTCGCTTGAAATTGAATCAAACATTGTGTTTTAGGTCATTCTGCATCTTGGTCTTAAAGACTTTGTGATAGCTGCTTGACTACAACAGCAATGCAAATCATCAATATCATTCAAGAACATCTTGTCAGTTGATGGTGTTCTCCATAATACACTAGAAATGATTATGCATAATTATTATTCATGATCTCCAAGCTTAAAGTCATTGTTCATCTTATTTTAAATCTCACTTGGGAGTTTAACAATCATCTTCTTATAATCAAAGCAGTGGTGCACTATACATATGCTATATGACTGCATATTTACCGCTATACTAATTTATACCATATGATTGCATACTGACAGCATAACATCTCATGACCATCCCGATGTGTCAGTATGTCAAGCCATCGTCTCACAAACCCTAAACACCGCATTTTATTAATTCAACCTAGTCTGCATCGTTAAAACCCTATGTGGGTTTAACAAAAGGCGCATTTATGGATTATAAACGCAGGGATAAAGACTGATTTTAATGCACAGAAGCACAAAGGCATCATACTGCTGTCTTGCAGCTTAGGGTGGGTCACTCGGGCATCTCTATGGATGCGTCTCAAAACCCAGTAAACTGCCTATCTAGACAGCATTCCAAACCCGCTTTTTATACCCAAACGTGCTGCCTAGATAGGCAGCCCTTTAGGTTTTGAGACACAGCCTTTAAACTCAGCGTCTGCTCCAGCTAACTCAACGCCTAGGCCTTATTTGGGAAAGACTGGCGCGCTCGCCAACTGCATCAGGCAGCAGACAAAGAATGGTCGCACGGCGTTGTGAGAATCTATTTAAACGCAATAGCTTGTAGGTGCGTTAGATATCCTTACCTGCTGATTTTCTGGGCAAAGGCGCGGCGCTCAGCCATGACTGTAGCCGCTGAGTGCTCGAGTAACTCCAGCGCTCCAGCCGCGATATTCCTTTCCCCACCCGTACCCGTATTTCGACAAGCCCCACCTCCTGACGCCTAAAGTAAGTCTGTGATTGGACAGTTGAGAAGTCACTCATAAAGCCGTAGTAACCATAATAAACAGAGAGCGGGACAGGGGCGGGACTTGTCGAAATACGGCTGGGAAAAAATAACGCGCTCCAGACGCACAAGAGAGGAGAACGTACCGTAAAGCCGGAGAAATAAACGCACAACATCTTTTAGTCATTTTGGTTGGTGGGCTGGAGTCTTTCCAGTGATTCATATCCTGTGCGCACAATAGAGGGCTCTTTTACACGAAGCTATTTGTGTAGCGAAAAGTGTGAAATGCTTCCGTTACAACTTCCACCAATCGTGTAATCTGTAGACAATGACAGATTTATTGATGTATAAACATATCGTGGTTTGTAATAGTGGGTGTTTAATTTTGACTCTTCTGATTATGAATAATATAATGATACTTCGTAAAAGGCAAAATAATGCTTATGAAGTACAGAAATGCTTCAATTGTGGAGAATGGATAAATACTTATTTCGTTTTATAATTAAACTAGATTATAATTAAAAAAATAAAAATATATTTAAAAAGCATCAGTCTTTGGAGAGTGTGAACTGTTCTTGTGAACCGATTCGTCACTTCGAGTCACAAAACCCTGAACAATGTCAAACTCATAAAAAGTTAGTTTAAAAGACAAATAACAAACGTTTTATAAATAAAACACACTATAAATGAATGTATGACAGTTTTATCAATACATACATTACCAGTCAAAAGTTTTTAAAAAGTGAACAGTAAGTTTTTTAATGTTTTTAAAGAAGTCTCTTTCTGCCCACCAAGCTTGCATTTATTCCATCCAAAGTACAGCAAAAACATTACAGTTTTTAAATAATTTTACTATTTTAAATAACTGCTTTCTATTTGAATATATTTTAAAATGTAATTTATTCATGTGATCTCAAAGTTGAATTTTCAGCATCATAACTCCAGTCACATGATCCTTCAGAAAACATTCAGATATACTGATACGCTGCTTAATAAACATTTATTAGTAGAGTTTTTCAGGCTTTTTTGATGAAAGAGAATCCTTTAAAAACATTAAAAATCTTACCGTTCAAAAACTTTTGACTGGTAGTATAGTTGCTGTTAATAAATATTTTATTCTAATATAACAAAAACATTCCAGCCTAACTGATTTTAAAATGAACCACATTACCACAAATCACAACCATCCTTTACTGTAAAACAGTAATGACATCATTATCTGTCTTTTTTGTTGTTGTTGTTTTTAACCAGTTCTTTGGAACGAATAGTTCAAAAGAAACATTTCAATGGAAATGAGTAAGTCGTCCTATCAGTAGTCCATCATATTGTGCAAGAACGCGCCAGACGGGACAATATCTGAAATACCGCGAGAACGAACGAGATGGCCACTTCCTCAAAATGTAAACAGAAGTGAGTAGTTGCTTAGTGAGTTCTTCAGTATAACAAGACATGTGAGCAGGTATGTTTTAAAGTATATATTTATATTTTTAATTACTTAATTACTTATTTTACAAAGCATTCGCCACTTGTTTGCGTTTACGCTTATTGTAGGCAGTTTTGTACAACTGTACAAGCTTACTGACTAATTAGCATGCTAGTTAGCCAGTCTCTTGAGATGGATGTATTTATGTTAATAAATTCGTATTTTGGCCAGTGATTTGATCATTATTTCATATATGCAATGTAATGTCGCTTACTTATGTGGTGGAAATGTCATCTATAATGTTACGTTACGTGAGAAAGTAAAATCAATGACGTTTCCAAATACGACTTAACTTGTTTTGGTCGTATTGCAAACTTTTCACAGAAACTCCATCGGACGTGCTGTGATGGGTTCTGCTCCGTGGCTTTTAAAATGGAGACTAAAGGGACCGACGAGGTGGAGAAACTGAAGTCGAAGTTCATGTCAGCATGGCACAATGTGAAGTATAGTATGTAATGACAGATCTTACATGTCAATGGAATATGTATAAGATGTAAATTTTCCGTTCATCTGACAGTCTTTCACAAGTCAAAAAACAATGACAATCCGTGTACATGTGACTAATCTTTTTCTTTTTTTTTTTTTAACCCTTCAAGGTTGGGCTCTTAAGTCAAAAACAGCCTTCAGTCGTAATTCTCCTGTTTTCTTGTTGGGGAAATGCTACCATTTCAAAGCTGTGGGTAAGATGATTTACACTGAACATTAAAACCGATTTAATAATCTGTCATCCTTCACAAACGTTTTGTGTATTTTCTGATTTTATGTAATATTTAATCAAATAATTAATTAATTTATTTTTTATTATTTAATTTTAAAATAATTTTCCCACTGATATACAAGACTTGAAATGTTTATGCTAAATGTTGTCCTCAGATGATGAAAGCCCTACTGAGAGTTGCACTGCAGAGGCATTAGAGGACGATGTTGTCGCAGGTAATGTTGATGGATTTCGAAAAGACTTCACCTCGCGAGTTTGGCTGACCTATCGAGAAGAGTTTCCTGCCCTTCCAGGATCCACCCTCACTTCAGACTGTGGGTGGGGTTGTACACTCCGGGCAGGGCAGATGATTTTGGCCCAGGCTCTCTTGCTTCATATCTTGGGTAGAGGTGAGATCAGCTCAGGAGTCAGTGATGATCATAAGTGATTAATGAATAGATGCATGAATCTGGAACGAGAAAAAAAAAAAAAAAAAAAAAATATATATATATATATATATATTAGAATGTGTTTTAAAGAAGTCTCTTCATTCAGGCTGCATTTATTTGCTCAAAAATACAGAGAAAAAAATAGTAATATTGCAAAATGCTATTACAATATAAAATAATGGTTTCTATTTTAATATACATTAGAATATAATTTATTCCTGCAAATAAATTAGTCTTAAGTATCACATGATCCTTCAAAAATCACTCTAATGTGCTGATTTATTGTCTGTGTTGCCGCAGTTGTGCTATCACTTTTATTCAGCAAGGATGTGTTAAATTGATAAAAAAGTATTGATTTCTTAAAAAAAAAAAAAAACACATCATAGGTTTCAAAAAAATCTTAAGCAGTACAACAACATATTCTTGCACTGATAATAAATCAGCATATTAGAATTATTTCTAAAGGATCATGTGATACTGAAGACTGAAGTAATGATGCTGAAAATTCAGCTTTGATCACAGCTGAATTTGAATTTGATCACATTTTTTTCTGTATTTTTGATTAAATAATCACAGCCTTAATGAGCAGAAACCTTTAAAAACATAAAAAAATCTTACTGATCCCAAACTTTTGAATGGCAGTGTATATACATTTAAAAAGAAATAAAATATACACACAAATTTATTTACATGTAGCATTTACCAATTAAATTATTTATGAGACCTATTTTATAGATTAGATTTTATAGATTCTAACTTTTAAATGAATAGTTCACTCAGAAAATTATTATTATTCATCTTTTTTTTTTTTTTTCAAAACAATTTGACTTACCCTTAGGCCATCCAAGATGTAGATGAGTTTGTTTCTTCATCTGAACAGATTTGGAAAAATTCACCAAAAAAACTCACTAATTGATCCTTTGCAGTGAATGGGTCCCATAAGAATGAGAGCTAAAACAGCTGATAAAAGTGCAAATCCATCATTGATTCATTTATTGTCCATAATCTATAATAACATTTCCTTCAGCAAAAAGGCCACCCCCTTTGTCCTCTCACATTAAAATCTAAACTTTATTTTTGTTTAGAAGTGTTTTGGACTGTTTTCACTTGTAAACAGTGCTTGATCTGTGCATATTTCTCTGCTGATTCAGAAAAGACGACTTTTACACTGGAGAAAACAGCAGTTTAATGTTAAAAATGTCTTGCATGCAGCTTTTCTCTTTTTGGAAAGATGTTGGCCTGGAAGGACTAGAGTCGTGTGGATTACTTGTGGATTATTGTGATGTTTTTATTAGCTGTTTGAACTCTCATTCTAACGGCACCCATTCACTGCAGAAGATCCATTAGTGAGCAAGCGATATAATGCTAAATTTCTCCAGATCTGTTCCAGTGAAGAAACAAACTCATCTACATCTTGAATGACCTTGTATTTTTTGGTTGTACTGTTACTTTAAACAGCAGAAGTGTAATGGTAGTAGAATTCAGATTGAAAATGACCGTTTTTATATGATAAGCGTCAATGTGAGAGTTGCAAAAACTATTCTGAGGTGTGTTGCTTAAATGTAATTAGCCAAAGTTTTCATCGCTACATTTGCATAATGAAATTCTGTATTAATTTTTCATTTAAGAGGTTGGGTATTTCAGGGTTAGAGGTTGTCACTTTCTAATGAATGAGTTCTCGTATGATTGACGGAGGGCCGTTTTGTGTAATATGGTGAACAGGCCACGACATTTGCCAGTTTAATACCTTCATTCAAAAAACAACATTGAAGCGTCATCCAGAGCCCACGTCTATAATGAAATATGTCATTATAGAAATATCTGTCTATAAAGAGGCTAATGGCTAATAAAATATACTTATTGGCCAATTACAGGCCTTGACAAGTAGCAAGGTCATTGCCTAATGGCCCCACAGCCAGGTCCGGCACCTTTATGACCCTCAGCACTTGTACTTACACCATTTCAGACACCCACTCTGTTTGTGAGGATAAAATGTAATAAAAGTGAAATACGGACTACGCTGAATTTCATAATTGGACTTTTGTTCTTAAAGCACAAGCCCCATTTGTATTCTATTTAAAAGTCGAATTTAAATATGTCTGTCATTCAGAGAAATCTAGGACACACTTTTAGGACTTCTGAAAGACTTCTGCTCCATTGTTTCCTAGTGGATATAATTTACGAGGTAATTAACAAAATAAAGATTATAATTACACTACTGGTCAAAAGCTTGGAATTTATTTTATTTTAAAATATAATTTATTCCAGGCAGAGCTGAATTTTCAGCAGCCATTTCTCAAGTCTTCAATGTCATATGATCCTTTAAATAGACTTTAAAAAAAAGTGTCTTTCACCAGACTGGACCTGGTCAGAATCACTGACCCTGGAGTCCCTGGATACAGAGACATGGACCAGCAGTGCAGCACGAAGACTGGTGGCCACATTAGAGGCCTCCATTCAGGGAGAAAGAACGCAGGTCACCCAGCCTCTCTGTCCTGCTCAAGGAGGAGCTGAGGAGGCTGACTCGTACCTACGAGAGGCATATCACCGCACTATTGTGTCCTGGTTTGGGGACGAACCCTCAGCCCAGCTGGGCATCCACAGACTAGTGCAGCTAGGAATGACATCTGGAAAACGAGCTGGCGATTGGTACGGCCCAGCAGTGGTGGCACACATACTTCGGTAAGAGTGCATTATACATACTTGTATATTTTAACTTTTTTGTTTTTAAGTCATTTATTATGACGATGATGATGACTGTCAAATGTCTCTCTTACCCTGTCACTCTTCTTGTTCCCTCAGAAAAGCTGTTGATGAAGCAGCAGATGCAATGCTGAAAGGGATAGGCGTTTATGTAGCACAGGACTGCACCGGTATGGAAATCTAAATGTAAAATCTTTCACATAACAACAGAAGCAAAAATATGATTAACTGAAGACTTCCAATATTTACTCAGATTTGAACTAATTTGAACCTGAAAGCAGATTTGCGCTTTTGTAGTGATTTTGTATACAGCGTAAGTCTAGTCTAAAATATATGATTGTTCTGGATCTGCAAATCTGAAACCATTTGTGAATTTTTTTTTTTTTTTTAAAAGTTTTATTAAAAATCACATTAAGCATAATTTTGGACCTCACTGTACATATTGTTTATAAAAAAAAAATGTCTATGGAGGAGTGTCAAGGAAATGTATATTTATACACGCATACTACTGTTGAAAAATTTGGGCTTAGTACGTTTTTTTTTTTTTTTTTTTTTTTTTTTTTTAATGAAAGAAGTTAATACTTTTATTCAGGTGTTTGTTTGTTTGTTTTTTAAATGAAATGCTGTTCTTTTGAACTTCATAATTATCAAAGAGTCCTGAAAAATGATTAAACAGCACAACCATTTTCCACTGTGAAAATAAATAAATAATAAAATAAAATAATGTTAAACCAAAGTCTGGATTTATGTTGCTGAAAATTCAGCTTTGTCATCACAGGAGCAAAATTACATTTTAAAATATATTATAATAGATACAAAATATATTAAAATAGAAAATTATATTTCAAATAAACGCTGTTCTTTTGAACTTCATAATTATCAAAGATAAAAAATGTATCATAGTTTTCACAAAAATTATTGAGCAGCATTTTCAACTGTGATTAAAATAAAATAAAATTTCTTGTGCACTAAATCAGCACATTTAAATGATTTTTGAAGGATTATGTGACACTGATGTCTGGAATAATGGCTGTTGAAAATTCATTTTTTCCATCACAGGAGTGAAATTACATTTTAAAATGCATTAAAATAGATACAAAATATATTAAAATAGATTTTACAATATTACTGTTTCTATTGTATTTTTATTTAAATTAATCATAAGAGCTTTCCTACTAAAACATTTTAAAAAAATCTTACCTACCCTAAACTTTTACATTTTTCAATTCCAGTATAAACAAATACACCCAAATGTAATATTTATAAGCTAACTTAAAACTCCATACAATTGTAGATGAATCATGTATTGACACAAGTACAACATTTACATTTAGTAGCTGCTGTATTTGTCCCACTCGACAGAGAGAGGGACAGACAAAGCCCCCTTTTTGACCTCTGTGTTATTGATTGTCTTCAGTGTACAGTGCTGATGTTATTGATAGCCATTCAGGGCGGACGGGCAGCCACAGTGATCCACAGGGACTCAATTCTGGAGCTGCCCCTGATAGTAGAGCCGTCATCATCCTCATTCCTGTGAGACTCGGTGGAGAGAAAATCAACCCAGAATACTTGAGCTTTGTCAAGGTGAGGCTTTATAAACCACCCTTTTACACAACTAGAAAGTAGATTATACAATGACAAAGAGAAAAATATTTGTTAAAGTGGCTATCGACTTCAATACTGCGATCCTAACGACTCTCTTTCTCTTTTCTCCAGAGCATATTAAGCTTAGAGTACTGTATCGGCATCATTGGCGGAAAGCCTAAACAGGCCTACTATTTTGTTGGATTTCAAGGTTAGTCTTTGTCTCCTATAAAAGTAAATGAATGCATGCAAAAAGAAGGCCAGCGCCATCAGAGAAGCTTGTTTTATTTTTCCCGAACCCATCAAAAATGCTACACCATTCATCATGTGAGGGTATCTGAAATAGCGGGCTTTTCCATTTACATAAGATTTCAGAGCTACCCAAAGTAGCCCACTCTCCATCACCTTCAGTAGCCAGTGGGAACCTTCAGTTGTACATGTAGGTAGTCAATATTTACCCATTTACATTTTAGCAATTTGAAATACACTCCGCGATGATGTCTAAATGACAAGCAATACATTCTCCTTGCCAGGTTCATCCTGCCATCTGCATTCATCATATGCAAATGATCTAATATAATTGCGTGTTTGTAAAAGTAATTTCTCCACACCAAAATTAAATGACAGCCCCCTTTGCGGCATAAAGAATGTGCTTGTACAACCAGATTCGATTATGCAGCGTTTAATCCGTCCGAGTTTAGGAAAGACCAAAAAAAAATTCTCACGTTTGATTGTTTGAAGCCCAGCGGAGGTGGGTGACTTTGAGCTGCTCTGCATAGAAATTGGGCAAGGATATGCATTATAATAATCACTGTGTTTTTTGAATAACTTGTCTTTTGTTTTGTCCTTGCAGATGACAGCTTGATTTACATGGATCCTCATTACTGTCAGTCTTTTGTGGATGTCAGCACAAGCGATTTCCCTCTGCAGGTAATGTGGAATTACAAAAAGCTGACCGCCGCACAGTGATGTGAATTTAATAGTTTCTGTACTTAAGGGTATGAATCTGAAAGTAGACCTCCACACTCAATTACCGAACACAAGAGATTTACACATTGTTCTGTACTTTGTATCAGCTCCAACATATTTTATATAGCTCCAACCATTTTGTATTTCAGCATCATAACTTATTTTTACGCTTTTTGTGCGCTGTAGAAAGCGGCCTGGCCAAAGACAGAAATATTGGGCCATACTTTTAGCTCAGCTGTCTAAGCCTTTCAGATCTCGGGCAGAATTTAACATTTGTCAAAAAATGTGTCAAAAAGTGAAATCTTTTATTTTTGCAATCTGCTTGTTTCACATGAACACACATCGCTTATTTGGAACAGAACATCGCTTATTTGGAATAGGCGAACTACCTCCTATTTTTACACTCTAATTTTGTACTTAATATACCAAAAATGATTCTTTATGATTCTTTCTGTACTCAAGTGTACTATTTTGGGACCCCATGGTTATGAACTAAAATGTGCTTTTAAGGTGCGACACTGCAGGTGAATAGGGTAAACACATTAACTAATGTGTAAACATTTTTGTATTACAAGTTATCTAAAATGTTAGGTTTAAATATGCAAATGAGGCATTATTTGATGAAATATGTGTTAATTTGCAGTTTCAAAATTCTTATAAAATTTTTTTGACATACAGTGGCATGCGAAAGTTTGGGAGCCCCTTGCAGAATCTGTAAAAATGTGAATAATTTTAACAAAATAAGAGAGATCATACAAAATGCATGTGAATTTTTTTTTTTTTTTTTTTTTTTTTTTTTATTTAGTACTGTCCTGAGTAAGATATTTTACATAAAAGATGTTTACATATAGTCCGAGTCCCTTGTTTGTTCTGAGCACCGTTCTTAATAAAAACTTCCAGGTCCTGCAGTTTTCCAGCATCTGCATATTTGAACTCTTTCCAACAATGAATGTATGATTTTGAGATCAATCTTTTCACACTGACGACAACTGAGGGACTCAAACAGCCTTTTGAGAAAACTATTTTTTGGGTATTAAACAATGTATTTTTACTGTTTCGGCGTAAATAAATGTTGTATATAATCAAGCAAATTATATATGAACCAAAAAATGAATAAATAAACAAAAAATGCACAAATTCCTCTGTAAAAACCTTTAGGATATAGACAGGAATAAAAATGTAAAGTTTGGAGTGTGTAAGTGGAAAATGTATGGCTTGGTGTAGGAGAAAAAACTAATTATGAGAAAACTACCTTTAAAAATGTTTATTGTAATTGAAATCTATTGACACAAATAGATAAAGTGTTACAAAATAAACACTTAACAGTGTCTTTTGGATGTTTTCTTTCCACTAGTCTGAAAATAACACTTTATGAAAAACCAAAAAGCCCAAAATCTCTTTGAGAGGTGCATGAAAAAACAGTGTTTTTGCCTGCAGTGTCTCCCCTTAACATACTTTAAAAAATGTATTTTTATACCACTTGTAGTACACTTGAGTGTACTAGTGTATGTAAGATGGGTTCAAGTGTACTTGAATACAGACATAGTATGTGTAAATACAGAGATAGTATGTTAAAGGCACATTTTAGTTTATATTCATGGTGTCTCAAAAGAGTACACTCAGATGATCTTAAGTTTATCTTAAGAAGTACTAAAGACTCATTTTTAGTATATTAAGTACAAAATAGAGCACTTCATGTGCATTATGATTTAAGTACATTATGTTCTAATGCTTTATTTGTGCATTTGGATCACTTGTGATTTCATTAATGGCATCAAATGGCTGCTACTTGACTCATTTTTAAAAGATTTTAACTTTTCTGTCTTCTTTAAAGTCTTTTCATTGCCCATCACCAAAGAAAATGCCTTTCAGTAAAATGGACCCAAGCTGTACGATTGGATTCTACTCAAAAAACGTTGAACACTATGAAAGAATTAGCAATGAGCTGTCAAAGGTGGGTATATCTTTTAAAAACATAACTTTCCATAGCAGAAATGTTGTTTAATATTCTTTTGATGACGAAAAATGGCATGTTAAGATTCATTTTTAATGTCATTGGTATGCTGAAAATGACTTTTAAAGAAAACAGTAAAATATTGGCACTTTAAGCTGAAGTTTAAGGCTGTTGTTTAAATGTCTGTCAGCAGGTGGCAGCATTTAACTATGTAATTGGAAACTGTCAGAATACTGTGTCCTGCATAGACTACTGCTGTGAGAAGAAAATGTTGTGTGTTATTTTGTCCTTTTTTATTATAAGTGAGAATCTGCTGTGTCTCCCTTTAAACTAAAAAAAATCTAATGTTAGGTTAATAAACTGTGTTTGTTAATGTGCCAGATACTGCAGCCTTCAGCGAAAGAGAAGTACCCTGCGTTCACCTTTATGAAGGGACATGGGAAGGATTATGAACTTTCAATTGCTGTGGAAAAGCGAGAATGGCCTTTTATCAGGGACACGAGGAGAGCAGGGACAACATCAGGAGACTTTGTGCTGCTCTGACTCTTCAAGCCAGTATCCCAAAGCCAAGTAATACACCACAAATCAGGACTGGATCACAGTCTGTATTTACACTGTGAGTCTAAACTACACTGTCCTCATGTCATTTCAGAAAAAGCCCATTTAAAAAAGACTACGAGCAGTGCATGAGACCATTTCAATTCAACACATGTATCAGTATGTGCATGAAAGCAAAGTTTGATAAAGAGATGGTAGTCATAGTCATGCACATGGAACACATTCAATTGATTACAGTTATATTTACAACTAAACATGCAAACATTTCAGTGTGTTCATATAAATGCAACATTTACAAGATTTAAAAAAAAAAAAAAAAAAAAAGTTCTAATAGAATAACCATGTTACTTTTCTCTGGGTACATGTAGTTAATTCTTCCTTAAAACAATGATTCAAAAACACCTATTTAGTCTACTTTTTGAAATTTATACATTATAGCATAGTGATTTAACTTCATAGACCTTATGTTTTATGTTGAAATGTTTTATGTTACATCAACTGGAAGGATAATGTGCCTTCACAAGTGAGTAGAAAACACTGTATCACCTATAACTAAAAACACAGAGCCTAAATAACTCTTAAACAGTATGTAGCAGTGGTAGCTAGATTGAAAAGCCCTCTGCCACCAGCTTTTTTAAAAATATTGGTATGCACAGAAACTGTGCTTAATATAAGATTAAGTATAGTAATGTTAACAAAAAAACAGCGGTATAATGCCAATATGTGGAAGGATCATTTCAGAGCTGCAAAGATCTAATTAGTCTTTGGTAGCTCAGAGTGTTATTTTTAAACATAAACAAGTATGAATCAAGGAGTAAATTATTTTTAAATTATGCCTTATTTATATAACTTCAGGTTTTTTCTTGGTGTAATATTGTTTTAGCAAAATTGTCAGTATGATGATATTGTATTGCCACGTCAATTGTCATCATTATCTTTCATTTTTGTTAGAAACACCTTTGAACCAAAGCATTCTGCATTGAACAGAACTAACACTAGCTCTAACAGTGTTCACATATTGTATTTAACCAGCGTAATTGTGTTATTTATGCAAACCTATTAACTCCACCATTTGTCAGTTTGAAGGGTTTTGTAATTCACCACAGTGTATTATAATATCATACTCTAATTGCCAAAATCATTTGCACAATGAACATTTCAATTTTATAATTGCTGATTTCAGAATTGAATAAATCTAATATGGTTTAAAAAAAAAAAAGTTTCTACTCGTACGTTCCTTACTGTACTGTAAAATTGTTACTGACCTATTTTCAATCTATTAACTCATCTTCCCCAACAAACACTGCAGATGAAAATGACTCACACTTGTTAAGTCCTTTTCATAACCCATTCAGCCAAATGGAACGAAGCTGTATCTGGCGATTACGCCATTTTCCGGGGGAAAGAAAATATCCTTGTGTCGGACTCAATGTTGCCATGGTTAATTCCTCTGTTTCTGTTCCGTTTGAGCAATGCTTGTGCTATTTTCATGTTAAATACAAATTCTTATATTAATAAGGTCATGGCCTTCAATTATAGGGTCTGGTTGGGGGAACAAGTTACCCTTCTGTGGGGCCAAACAGAATAAGTCACTGCTTGTCTCACCACTGCATGTCGTGAAGACAGAAGCAGCGGAGCACAATAACCCCATCGTCTCATAGTGTTTTTCAGTGTCTGTGATCAGTAAATTCTTACTGGGCTGTATTTAGGAAACAAGGCATGGAGGAGAAAGAGGGGAAAAAAGGAAGTTTGGGACATTAGGGTTGAGGCAACGTGCCGACCTTTCTGTCAGTGTTACATGAAAGGGCGCTTGTGCTGGGAGGCATGGTGGCTTTGAGGAGACTTTGTGTTCTAGCTGTATTTACGATGCTGCCTGTATGAATATTTGATTAATGAGTCACGCTCTCCAGGGGGGGGGTACGCTGTATCCCAGCAGCTCTACGGCAGCATACCAGACCTCATCGCTCCGTTATAGCACAGCTGCCAATAGAGGCATTGATTCCGGGAGATGCCTTAAAATCTAATCTGCTCCGGCGAGCGAATTCCACAGATGAAAGAAGCGGGATTCTGTGAGAGGCTTCGTTCTGCAGGCAATTTGGATTGAATAAAGTTTTCTCTCTTCTCTCTCTTTTTGATATGCATTTTGACAAGATAGGATATGACATAAGGTTTTCGCTGCAGGCTGTAATGGAGAAAGCGCAGCCATCCATGCTGAATGGATTATCAACAATCGGTTCAGTGTTTATTTCGTTTTTTTATTTTATTTTTTACATAGTGTCATTCTTTTCGTTTTCTAAGACCATCTCTTAGGGAAGCCCAAGCTAAATTAGGCCATGCACTTGATTATTTCCTTCATATGTAACCGCATTTACATATTACACCAAGTCAAGTTTGCTAAAAGAAAAAAATGCAGAATTGCAACTTTAATGTCAATGTAAGGAAGTAAAATCTAAATAATGTAAATCCATTTACATTTACAGAAATTCATCTCTGTAAGGTTTAACTAGTAAAGTTTGTTGGCTTGTTTTTGATAGATAGACAGATAGGACGGATAGATAAATGGACGGACGGACATCGATAGATAGATAGTTGGACTGATGGACCGATGATAGGTGGATGAACAAACAGATAGATAGACAGACAGATAGATAGATAGACAGACAGATGTACGGGGACGGACAAACGGATTGACAGATAGATAGGTGGGTGGATGGACGATAGATAGGTGGAAGGATGGCGGAACAAATAGATGGACAGACAGATGGATGGACAGACGGATAGATAGATAGATAGATAGATAGATAGATAGATAGATAGATAGATAGGACAATAGATAGGTGGAAGGATGGCAGAACAAATAGATGGAGATAGATGGATGGATAGATAGATAGATAGATAGATAGATAGATAGATAGACAGACAGATGTACGGGGACAGACAATTGGATCGACAGATAGATAGGTGGGTATATGGACAATAGATAGGTGGAAGGATGGCAGAACAGATAGATAGATACATGGACAGACAGATAGATAGATAAACATGGCGGAACAGACTCATGGCGGAACAGATAGACAGATAGATGGACAGACAGACAGATAGATAGATACATAGACAGACAGACAGACAGACAGATGTATGGGGACGGACAAACGGATCGACAGATAGATAGGTGGGTGGATGGACGATAGATAGGTGGAAGGATGGCAGAACAGATAGATAGATGGACAGACAGATAGATAGATAGACAGATGTACGGGAATGGACAAACGGATCGACAGATAGATAGGTGGAAGGATGGTGCAACAGATAAATAGACAGACGACAGATAGATGTACAGGGGACGGATAGACAGATAGATAGGTGGGTGAATGGAGAAACGGACAGATTGACAAACTGACAGATGATAGCAAGATAGGTGGACGGACGGATGGACAGATAGGTGGATGGATGGACAGACAGATATATGGAGACAGACGAAGACATGGACATACAGATAGATAGGTGGGCAGACACACAATAGATAGGTGGATGGATGGACAGATAGATAGTTGGGCAGACACACGATAGATAGGTGGGTGGACGGACGATAGATAGGTGGACAAACGGACATAGATTGATAGATGGGGGACAGACAGATAGGTAGATAGGTAGGTGGACGGACAGACAGATATATAGATATCTATCAGACGGACAGAGAGACTGATAGATAGGTGAGCAGACAGATGGATAGATATATAGGTGGACGGACGGAGGAACATACAGATAGACGGATGGACGGAGGAACGTACTGATAGACAGATGGACGGACAGACAGATAGGTGGGTGGACAGACGACAGATAGATAGGTGGACAGATGGAATGGAGGAACGGACAGATAGATGCATGGACGGATGGATGGACTGTATATATGAGCTAATAGTTTGTCTTTTTACTGTAACTTGACTGGTGTGCCAAAGCTCACAACAGTTGTTTAGTAGTGTATTCCCAGGTGACTGTTGCACACTTAGTATTGATTGATTATACATGTACTTCCACGTGTAAATTTACACTGCCAGACAAGCATGTATGTCTTTAAGTGGAGGAGTATGATTGACATGAGTTCAGGTGGCAGCAGTGTTGGGCGTCTTGCACCAGGTGCTCTGTCTAGAACTCTGGAATGCTGGGAATTTTCAAACAGGTACATGAAATTTCATCCTGATGTTATAGCAGTGTGGTTAAATATATCTATTCATGTAAATACTACTGTGTGTACTGTCTGCCTGTCTATATATGTGAATGTTTCCTTTAAAATCCAGGAAGAGTAGTTCACCTGAAACTTTTGTTCATACAGTGAATGTCACTGACTTTCATCAAGCATAAAAAAAGTGAAAAAGATGCCAACTGCCTGCATGCATGGACAAAACCACTAAGATAAAACCACTAAGACAGAGGAGAAAGTCATACATGTTTGCAATGACAGACTTTTTATTTTGGAATGAACTACCCTTTTAAATTACTATTTTTTTTGTTTTGGTTTTTCCCCACCGCTACTATACTATTTCCCACTACTGACCAACCAAGCCTCCCCTGAGGAGGGTCTTTAGCCAGCCACCACCCCGTTCCCCCTCTACCATGACAACACGGGGTGCCCGGAGTTAACATTTGGATAACAGATGTGTGTGCCTGTTTTCATACGCCTTTCAGGTGACAGGACATCACAGGGGCTGTTTCTTGCATCTCTTGGGCTATGCGGAGCAAACACTTGTTTCCTCATTCCCCTCTCCTCTCAGGCATGGCCGACCCCCTGTCACGATTTACTAACCAAATCCATCCAGAGCTGGCGGGAGCAAAGGCTTGAAAGCAGGGGATATTGCCTGTTGTTGGGCCTGTCGAGTCAGCTATGTGTGCTACACACTTGAGATGGAGGCTTTGGAGGGGGTTGGAGAGGAGTATCTCTAATGCACACACAGACATTCATTCCAATGAGAGGAGACACTTCACACCACAGAGAGGCACAACATCTATCTCACAGACAGCGCTTTTGTCATCCAGTGTTTCTTTGCAGTCATAAAAACATATCCAGGGTGTACTGTCTGCGCATTTTAGTCAGAGTTAGCACTGAAATTCTTTTCCCAGGTGCACAGATAAAATCATGTTGCTTGTCTCATTACTTCAGACTCCATAAGGAAACAAGACACTGTAAAACTCTGCTATTAATTAACGGGGATATGACAGTAATTGCAACAGTGAATAAACTTAATCAGCGTCTCCACTAAAATGTCCAGTTGATGTCACAATGAAACCTCTGCAATAAAGGGAAAACACAGAGCGATGATGACATATTGTTCTTTTAGCCTATAAATTTAAAGTGCTACGGATGACTGTAAACATAATGTGAAATGCTAAAAAAAAAGAAAATATCATATACAGAACTGAAAAAAAAAAAAACCTAGTCACTTGTGTATATCAGTGTGCAGCACCTATAGAGCAGTGATTCTCAACTAGGGCCCCGGGGCCCACTAGGGGGCCTCAAGATTACAAAAAAAAGAAAAAAAATAAGAAAAAACAAACACTAAAATAAGCTAAAATTACAACTTTTTTGATTCTTTGAAGAAACAGGGTTCCTACTGTCTAGAAAAAAAACTGAATATATGAGCTATAGAGCACTGATTGTCAACTAGGGGCCGGGGCCCACTATGAGGCCTCAAGATTACATAAATAATGTAAAAATAAGGAAAAACAATCACTAAAATAAGCTGAAATAACTTTTTTTTTTTTTTGATTCTTTGAAGAAACAGGGTTCCTACTGTCTGGGAAAACCTAGACATATGAGCTATAGAGCAGTGATTTTCAATTAGGGGCCCAGGGCCCACTATGGGGCCTCAAGATAACATAAATAAAGTAAAAATAAGAAGAAAAAAACAAACACTAAAATAACTTTTTTGATTCTTTGAAGAAACAGGATTCGTGCTGTCTAGAAAAACCTGGATATATAAGCTATAGAGCAGTGATTCTCAACTAGGGCCTGGGGCCCAATAGGAAGCCTCAAGATTACACAAAAAATAAGAAAAACATATACTAAAATAGCTAAATATCAAGATATTACCTATTAAAATTCAACCCCTTAACTTTTATGGATACTTTGAATAATCAGGGTTCCTAGAAAAATCTGGATATATGAGCTACAAAGCAGTGATTCTCAACTAGGGGCCCGGGGCCCATTACGGGGCCTCGAGATTACATAATAAATGTAAAATTAAGATGAAACAAACACTAAAATAAGCTAAAACAACAACCTTTTCGATTCTTCAAAGAAACAGGGTCCCTACTATCTAGAAAATCCTGGATATATGAGCTATAGAGCAGTGATTCCCAACTAAGGGCCCAGGGTCCACTATGGGGCCTCAAGATTACATAAATAATGTAAAAATAAGAAAAAACAAAACAAAAACTAAAATAACCTCTTTTTTTTGATTCTTTGAAGAAACAGGATTCCTGCTGTCTAGAAAAACCTGGATGTATGAGCTATAGAGCTTTGATTCTTAACTAGGGCCCGGGGCCCAATAGGGAGCCTCAAGATTACACAAAAAAATAAGAAAAACATATACTAAAATAGCTAAATATCAAGATATTACCTATTAAAATTCACCCCCTTAACTTTTATGGATACTTTGAATAATCAGGGTTCCTAGAAAAATCTGGATATATGAACTACAGAGCAGTGATTCTCAACTAGGGGCCCGGGGCCCATTATGGGGCCTCGAGATTATATAACAAATGTAAAATTAAGAAGAAACAAACACTAAAATAAGCTAAAATAACAAAATATCAAGATATTATTTTTTTTTTTTTTTTTTTTTTTTGGATGCTTTAAAGAAGAAACATGGTTCCTACTGTCTGAAAAAAAAACCTGAATATATGAGGTAGACTAATTTTTAAAAGGGTAATTTCTAGACTTGGAAAAACAACTCTTACAACATGGACATCTTAATGAAAAATACGCATTTTTCTACTGCCGTCAAGCTCTAAAATAATTCATCAGGTATAAAAGAAAAAAAATCTTTGTATCCTTAATCCTTAAGCAGTAAATAACTGGAAAAATCATGGGGCCTTTTTAATGTTGTGTTCAATAGGGAGTCTTGGAGTAAAAAGGTTAATAACTACTGTGATAGACGGAAATATTACCCTTTGTTTACTTAGTCTTTTCTAAATAGAATGGCAGTTATAATTAATTAAAATGCTAATACTCAATAATGAAGTAACCATTTTACTATTGTTCCAAATTTTAAGAAAATCTGACATGCTGATATTCAGGCTGCAAGAGTCATACATTTCAGTAAACAAGAAGTCGACATTGAGGAGCTTAATGTCTCTGATGTTCAGATATTCAGACTGTGAGATTTATACAACATTTCAATAAACAAAAAGTCGATACATTTTAGAAACAATATTTTCAGTCTCAGTTCTATTTTTCTTCTGCCAAAGAAAACAGTTCCAAACAAAGTCAAAGCAGTATCAACTGTTAGTGCCTTCAAGCTACTTTTTGTTTGTTTGTTTGTTTGTTTTTTTAAAGAATCAGTCAATGATTTCAATTAATTATTTAAAGACTCATAATGCACAAAAAAGCCACCTGCCATAAAAATGTAACCTGCAGATGTACAGACTGTCAGCTTTTGGATTAAATACCAGCATTCTTGTAACATTGCTTAGCTAATAACTCAGAAATAACTGTTGTATAACCAAGAAAAAAAATGTAGACTGTATTTTGTGAACATAGTCCAGTGATTGTACGCAATGTAACAGTCTTACTATTAAATTAAAATCTTAGCAACCACATTACAACAAAGAAACATCAACCAACTTTTTAAATCTGAATGTAAATACAGAATGGGCACACTCTGTTAAATGCAAAATAGCCTTTACTTATTCACGAAGGGGACTAAAATAGCATCCTACAACGAAAAGGAAAAAAGGCAAAAAACATTTATCTATTAATGATCCATTAGTCTGTGCTGCTGAAATATTGGCCTTCTCAACACATATACCTATATACTAAAAAAGGCCATTTAAAATGATTCAGTGGCCCTGTGTGGGGGCATTAATTTTCTGTACTAAAAATATATTTTTAAAGCAGGTCTCCGTCCCTACTTTTTCTTGTGTGCGATGCATAATGGATTTCCATCTAATCCATTATGGCTGTGGCTCCTTGCCTCACCAAGGTTTTGTCTTTTTTAAATGAAGTTTTAATAAAGCACGACCGAGGGTGTCCAAGGTCAATTATAATCTGCCTTTCCCCAGGTACAGATACTTGTGCTTAGTTAAGCATAATATCTGTCAGTCATAGACCAGTAATCCATAATGTCTGAAGAGGCAAGCGAAGGCTGAAGCGATCTAACAGAAATGTTTTTGCGTGTCAGTGCACGCATACTACTGTGTGTGTGTGTGTGTGCGTGTTGACTATTTTTCCCTTTTGATTGGCATGTAAGGTCGACATTTCCTGTTAACAAGTGGACAAAGAGGCTCACTTCATCCCCATCATTTACAGTGCGTGTCAGCTTTGGGGAATATATCTCTATGCATCATGAATAGCTTGAGAGTCAAGACAGAAAATGGGCGGGAGATATTAATTCAATATTGTGGCAGAGAGAGAGAGTATGTGACAGCATGGTACTGTGAATATGTGATTCAGAACAACTATAGTATTTACCTATTACCATTTACCTATTAAACTAAGATATGTTAGCTTTAGTCTTCTAAATTCTAGCATGCTCAAAAATCAGCTGAAATCAGGTGATAGCTAGTTTGCAGGCTGGTTTTAGAGGGTTTTGACCACATCTTTAGCTGGTCAGGCTGGTCATAGCTGCACTGTAAAAAAAAAAATAAAATAAAAAACACAATTTGTTGAGTCAACTTAAAATAATTTGTTACCCTGCTGCCTTCAAATTTTAAGTTCAGTCAACTAAAATAAGTTTAGTCAGCTTGAAATGTTAAGTTGTACTAAGTAACAACTTAGATATTTGTGTTTGCTAAACTTCACAGATGGGTAAGTAGCCCAGCTGCCTTAGAATTTTAAGTTGATTCAACTCAAATATCTAAGTTGTCACTTAGTATAATTTAACATTTCGAGTTGAATAAACTTTTTTTGAGTTGACTGAACTATTTTAAGGTAGCCAGGTTACAAATTATTTTAAGTTGACTCAACAAATACTTTTTTACAGTGTGGTCCCAGACGAGTGAACACTGAAAACAACAGTTTTAATCAATTTGGCTCCAGATTTTGGACAAATTTATGGATTAAATTTATTAGCTTTATTAGCTTTAGGCTTCTAAATATCTACTCCCCTTATGAAAATGAATCACTATCGATTGTATTCGTCTGAAAGAAGAAAGTCATATACACCTTGGATGGCTTGAAGATTTTTGTCAGATTTATTGTATAACCAAAGTTTTCTTCAATTAGGCATCAGTTTTTTAGCAAATCAGTTAGCTAATCAATTAGGTTAAAGCAAAAGTTGCTTAAACGGTTTTTGAACATTGAAAATAATCTGATTTCTTCATTTAGGCACCAGATTTCTGGCAAATTCACAGATAAAACTTACAAGCTTTACTAACTCTAGCCTCCTAAATACTACCTAGGCTAAAAGTAAAGGTTAATTTAACAGGTTAAGGCAAAAGTTGTTACAACGGCATTGAAAACAATCATATTTTTTCGACTTGGCACTAGCGTTTTGGCAAATTTATAATTATTAGCTTTATTAGCTTTAACCTCCTAAAAATACTATCTGGTATGGTAACGCTAAATGCTAATTTTGTAGGTTAAAGCCTTGTAGTTGCTACAGCGGCAACTGATCACTAAAAACAAACTGTTTTGATCAATTTCACATCAGATTTTGGACAAATTTATTGACTAAGTCTATTAGCTTTAGGCTTCTAAATACTATCTACCCTTATTTTATAAAAAATAATCGTGGTTTTATTATAGTAAAAGTGTCGTATCCATATCTTTTTTGGCAGATTGATTGTATAACCAAAGTTTTCTTGAGTTAGGCATCAGATTTTTAGCTAATTGATTAGCTTATCGATTAGGTTAAAGCAAAAGTTGCTTCAACTGCATTTGAATGTTGAAAATAAGCTAATTTCTTCAATTAGGCAACAGATTTTTTGCCAATTCATAGACTACATTTATAAGCTTTACTAGCTTTAGCCTCCTAAATACTACCTAGGCTAAAGGTAAAGGCTAATTAACAGGTTAAAGCAAAAGTTGCTAAAACAGCAGTTAAACATTAAAAACAATTATGTTTTTTCGAATTAGCACTAGATTTTTTTTGGCAAATTGATCATTATTAGCTTTAACCTCCTAAAAATATTATCTAGTATGGTAAAGCTAAAGGCTAATTTATTAGGTTGAAGCTTTATAGTTGCTACAGTGAACACTGAAAAAAACCTGTTATCAGTTTTGGGCTAATTTGTGGATTAAATCTTTATTAGTTTTAGGCTTCTAAATACTATCTACTACCCTTATAAAAATGAATAATTGCTTTATTATAGTAAAATTGTAGCAACCATGTTTTTTGGTTTACTGAGTGTATAGCCACAGTTTTCTTCACTTACACATGTCCTAACTACACATTACGTGATGCTGCAACATGTGATAAAAGGTATCTTTTATTAAAGTATATTAACTAGCTGCGACGGCAGCAATTTTGATTTTCAAAACGGTTTCTATTTCTGCGACATCGCGGCTGGAGCAACAACATACTATGACAGTCATAATCTCAGGTACTGGTTATGTGCTTTATTCAATCTTAAAAGTGCCTAATGTGAGTCTGAATATCATATTGCGTGACATTTATAGCCATACTGAAATCAATAATAGATCATTTATCCCAGATCTTGAAAATAAATCAAAACAAACATATACATTAAAACTGCAAACTCAATGCGAACCAACAAGTGTTTTTTATGACTAAGATGGTATCAGTCACTCAGTATGTAGTTGTAATAACATTAAAAGGTTTAATATTTATGAAGTAGATTATAAACTTGTCTATTTCTTCGGGAGTGCAATACGCTCTCGCTCATGTAGTTAGGACACGGTGTTAAGCATCACATTTCATGAAATCAGTTAGCTAATTGATTAGGTTAAAGCAAATGCTTCCACGACATTTAAACAGTGAAAATAATCTGATATCTTCAATTAGGCACTCAATTTTGGCAAATTCATAGATAGCGCAAACAGCATGGGCGTGATCAAATTAGAGATAATGAAGTCAGACAGGAAAAACTGGACATTGCGTTGGTTTCATACAGATTACTTTATCACAGAATATTTATTTTCGATAATGCTTGCTTCATTTAAAAGTAGATATTTCAAGCTTTCTATAATTATATTTCTCATATCTGTGTGTCATATTCGCTGTGTTTCAGTTTATTTTAATCACGCATTTCAGATAGATATTCACAGAGACTGAGACGACCGAAAGCGCACCCTGTTTATTTTACAAAAGCACAAAGTTTTGTTGATTTGGTGAGCGTACAAATAAAAGTACACCCTTTACAGATTAAAATGATGTATTACTTTTATGTATTCAATCAAAAATGAAGGAGCAGTTTAAGTTCTTTTCGTTCCCATCTTTGCCAATCCCAAGCAGTTAAATTTATAAGCTTTACTAGCTCTAGACTCCTAAATGTAAAGGCTAATTAACAGGTTAAAGCAAAAGTTGCCATAATGGCAGATGAACAATAAAAACCATTATATATTTTTTGGCACTAGATTTTTGGCAAATTTATTAGTTTTAACCTCCCAAAAATACCATCTAGTATCAAAAAGCTAAATGCTAATTTAGTAAGTTAAAGCTTTATAGTTGCTACACCGGCAAATGAACGCTGAAAACAAACAGTTTTGATCAATTTCGCACCAGAGTTTGGGCAAATTTATAGACTAAACTTATTAGCTTGGTAACACTTTACAGTAAGGTTCATTAGTTAACATTAGTTAACTACATTAGTTAATATGAACAAAGCATGAACAATAGTTCTACAGCTTTTATTAATCTTAGTCAGCATTTACTAATGCATTATTAAAATCACAAGTTGTGTTTGATAAAATTAGTTAATGCACTATGAACTAACAGGAACAAACAATGAACAACATTAACAACAATTAATAAATACTGTAATGTATTGTTTATTGTTTGTTCATATTAATTAATACATTAACTAGTGTTGACAAAAGACACCTTATTTTAAAGTCTCACCATTAGCTTTAGGCTTCTAAATACTATCTACCCTTACAAAAATGAATCATGTTTTATTATAGTAAAAGATTAGTTACTATGTTTTTTGGAAAGATTGATTGTATAACCACAATTTTCGTCTATAAGGCATCAGATTTTTTGCAAATCGATCAAGTTAAAGCAAAAGTTGCTTCAATGGCATTAGAAAATGTAAAATAATTTGATTTCTTCAATTAGGCACTAGATTTTTGGCAAATCTGCAGATTAAATTTTTTACTAGTTTACTAGTTCTAGCCTCTTAAATACTACCTAGGCTAAAGGTAAAGGCTAATTAACAGGTTAAAGCAAAACAGCAGTTAAACATCGAAAAAATTAGTTTTTTGGCAAATAATAATATAATATAATAATTGGCTTTATTAGTTTTAACCTTACGTTAAATTTATCTACAGCAGCAAATAAACGTTCTCCAATTTGGCACCAGATTTTTGGCAAATGTATAGATTTGTTCATATGATAACATATAACTTATTTAATTATTAAAATTCAAACAAGCATGTTTAAGTAACAATACGGGTATAAGCGCAAGTATTTGCAATAATCTTATCCTATAGGACCTTCATCCTCACCAGAAATCCACTCTCTCTCTTTCCCCTCTTCTCACTCCCAGCTATGTACAGATGGGTCTTTGACAGGTCTACAGCTGTTCCCCTAATTGTTCATTAAGTGTTCTATTGATTCCCTGATTCGCAGTACATGTGTGTTTCAGACTGGCTCTGGTCTGAAGAGGCAGACCCGCACATCCAGCCCCTGAGATGACAGAACCGGCTCAAGCCGAAAATGCAAGCTGTCACTTTCGATCCAGCCTGTTTCCCTCTGAGGACGTGTCCAGGATTGCCTCTGATCACCTGCTAGCTTTTTATTAGCTAAACTTTTAGCATCAATCAATTAAAGTGGGGGCAGTAGCATGAAAAAATATTTAATTCCTTGTTAGACCGGCCCGTGCCTCAGATTGCACCTGGCTGTTGGGAGAGGCTTTAAGTGAGTGTTATCAGTGCGGGGAATCAGTTGCGATTACATGGCGTTTACATGCCATGTTCGGGGAGGGCTAAAGCAAGATGGCGTGCATACGGCTTCCCCATGTAAAGGAAGGAGAGAGAGAGAGAGAAAGAGAGAGAGAAAAAAATAGCTCTTGCTCATCCCCGCCGTCGACTCGAGGCCATTTTTAAAGAGATAAGATCATCTCCAATTGTGGATTGTGGCAGTCAAGCTAGTCTCTCCTCGGGCTGATCCAGATTTAATCTCCAGACAGGGCAGATCAGAAACACGGACGCCCTCACAGGCTGACCATAAATCTCCTGCCTAACAAATAGACCCTGATAAAACTGTAAAAGTTATTTAAATTCTCCTAATGGACAGATTTATCCATCCTGGAGCTCTCGGCGCACTGTGCTCAGTCAATGCTTGGCGCAGCCTCTTTGACAAAGTCATCCTTTCCTATTTCATCTTTGCAGATAAAAGAACATGTGAACAAGATTAAAAACAGACACACGCTCTGAGAAGAAAGGAGATGTATTTCTCTTGTAAAGCTGAGAGAAAGACATAGGACATTACAGGGCGTCATTTTCCCCTCAATGGGTTTGTAAGAGATAGCAATTGCAAATGTGGTCAAGAATAGAAATGAAAAATGTCCTCAACGGACAGGAAGCGTTTATGTCTCAGTCTACAATTTGGCTTTAAGATTGGATGTACTTGGACTAAGTCAGTTAGTGACTTAGTGGTCTGTGAGTATCTGTATGTGTGGACAGGACTCTAATGCCACTGAGGGACTGATAATGTTCTCTGTAAAACACAATCACTCACCCCCGCCTCCTCTTTAGAGAAGTCTCCAGGACCCCAATCAATACCGCACAGGCTGGTGACTTATCATCTTGTTCCGTGCGACAAAACCACACCTGTTTTGTAATAATGGATTACCAGTGGGATGTCGGTAATTCAGTGGTTAAGGTACTGGGAACATGACATAAACATGACGGGTTTCATAGGTAAGAGACAAAGTGCTTAACCTTAAGACAGTTCACCCTAAAGTTCATGCTAAATGAAAATAAGAAAAATGTATATTTTTCCCTCAAAATTGTTATGAACTATTAATGTTATTTAGTAATATTATTAGAGTGGGCTAGTCCTCTTTATGTTGTTCCAAAGCCGTATAACTTACTTTCTTTCATAAAAAACAAAAGAAGATATTTAGAAAAATGTCCAAGCTGTTTTTTCCATATAATGAGGTTACGTTTACACTAGTGCGTTATCATTTTAAAATGCATACTTTTTGCTATAGTTATGCCTGTCGTTTACACTACGCCGGCATTTTCAACCCTTGAAAACAGAGACTTTCGAAAACGCAGCAGACCCCGTTTTAGTTTGAAAACTTTGGGGTTGCGTTTCAGTGTAAACGGACCAAAACGGAGACTTTTGAAAACGATGGCGTGACTGCCCACATTCGCTCTGCATATCCTTAATCAATAGCTTCATGCTCATTTGTTGCATCTCATTTCGGAGGCTCTTTTAAGGGGAGACACTGCAGAGTGTTTTTTCATGAACTTGTCAATTTTGAGATTTTGGGCTTTTTGGTTTTTGTGTTTTTTTAGACTAGTGTAAAGATGACATCCAAAAGACACTGTTAAGTGTTACTTTTATAGCACTTTATCTATTTGTGTCAATAGATTTCAATTATAATACATATTTTTAAAGGCTGTTTCCTAAAATGAACTTTTTTTTTTTCCTACACTGAGCCTTTACATTTTTACTTTACATTTTTTTTCTGTCTATATTCCCTAAGGTTTTTTTCAGAGGGATTTGTTCATATATAATTTGCTTGATTATATACAACATTTTATTCCCCCAAAAATTGTGAAAAATATATTGTTTTCTGTCTGTTCTAAGTATTTTCTGAATTATGGAGTGACAAAATGAGATACCTAAAATTCTCTCTGTAAAAACATTTTACGCTAATATGTCAAAAAAAATAAAACAAGAATATTGAAACTGACTTCATCCAGTGTTTAGATTTCTGTACTAGATATGTATGCAAATTAGCACATTTTTCATTAAATAATGCCTCATTTGCATATTTAAAACTAACATTTTAGAAAACTTGTAATACAAACAGTGTTTGCAATTATCAGTGTAATCAATCAACTGGTTAAGTGAAGCCATAATTATTACTTTTTTTTTATTTTTTTACCCTGTTCACTTGCAGAGTCTCACTGCTAAATTACAAAGTGAAACAATGAAAATACAGTATTTTTACACATTTGATGACATATGCAGCCTGATGGTCATGTGACATGCATTTTCGGTTCTGTAGTGTAGACGGAGATAGTTTCTGAAATGCAGTGAAG
Organism: Labeo rohita; assembly: GCF_022985175.1. Classification (NCBI taxonomy): domain Eukaryota; kingdom Metazoa; phylum Chordata; class Actinopteri; order Cypriniformes; family Cyprinidae; genus Labeo; species Labeo rohita. The sequence goes on along the minus strand of NC_066874.1, from coordinate 20,444,978 downwards.
GCACTAGCGTAGACGAAGATCATTTTCATTTTAAAACACCGTTTTAAAACGAAAACGCACTAGTGTAAGTGTAGCCTGAGAGTGAATAGGAAGGTTAGGAACATTCTATTTATATTTTAGCATTTTTTGTTACTTTTCATTGATTGTAGCTTTCATTTTTCTATTTTCAGTTTTCATTTTAATTGTTTAAGCTGAATTTTAACAATTTTGTTGTTTAGTTTGTTACATCTTTTACATGAAAAATTAAAACATTAAAAATATTTCATTTATAATCAATATGTCATTTTAAAATATTTCTGGATAATTTTAGTACTTCATTCAAGTTTCCATTCAAGTTTTTTTTTCATCTAATATATTTATTTCATTCTTATTTCAGTTTTATTTCAGTTAACAAATATTATCTGTAATAGTTTTAGTTAACAATAACAATACTGTAACTTTTATTTCAGCGTGAATAAATGGCAGAATTTTTATTTTGGGCTGAACTATTCATTTAAAGGGGACATCGGATGCCCATTTTGCACAAGTTGGTATGATTCTGTAGGGTCTTCATGAAATGTCTGCAAAATCCTTTATGTAAAATACCTTTCTTACCTTGTCAAAAACAGCTCTGTTCACAGTGACTCGTTTCAGTGCATGTCTCTTTAAATGATAATGAGCCGCTGCTCACCCCACCCTTCCCTTCCATTTTTTGTGTATATGGTTACCATCAAAAACAAAACTAATCCACTGCGTCCTCAGTGGCTCTGATGTCAAGAGAAAATGAAGACTCTTATGTTCACTTTTACATCTAACTACAAAACACATGACCGTTTGCAAACAGCTTGATTGACAGGCGATCTGACCAATCATAAGGCCGAATCTGCCATTCTGTCTGACAAACAAATAAGACAGGAGAGTAGATTAACTTCGGTGGACTTAAACTTTAAACATTGTGTGTAAGGATTTTTATCATTGTAGGGTGGTTGTATCCACACACTGCTAAGAAACATTTATATGCAAACACCATGTGAAAGTGAATTTTGCATCCAGTGTCCCCTTTAAGAAAGCTAACAGTACTAAATGCTTATCACATAAATTATTAGTAGCACAGTATAGGCCTGACTATTGTTGTTTGGACCATAGACAGTACATCTAAAACGATTTAGGCTTGGGTATTATGATTTGTGTGCTTTTCCTCTTTGTAACTTTGGTCAGAGTTTTATTTTCTCTCAGTGCTGAAGGCCGTGACCTTTAGGTTGCTAACTGCAGCACCCTAAGCTGACCACACACACACACGTACAGAATGATAGGTGGTCATGAACCATTGCTCTATGGCCTTGCTTGCCTTTGCAGTTTTGTGGCAATACTTACAAGGCCTTTTGATTCTTAACTCTTCCTTGCCAGCTCTGTTATAAACTGCTCCACAAATTACAAAGAAAAGAAAAATGAAAGGTTGGCACATTTTTTTTCCGATGTTATCCTTGCATTTCCACATGGGCTGACTTTAGGTTCTGTTTTCTTCACAGTATGTACAGTAATATTATGGTATAGTGTGTAAACAGGTTACTCATATTCTGTAATACTATTCACCAAATGCATATTAGTAAGAAATACAATAAACAATTGCATTTAAATTGCATTATAATTAATAATTGCATTTTATTAAATTATTAATAAACTGATTTTTATTTTACTACTTTTTATGTTGATTTTTTTTGTTACTACTTGCAATTTATTTCTTTGTAAATTATCACAGAAACCTTATATTATATTATATTATATTATATTATATTATATTATATTATATTATATTATATTATATGACTTAAGTATAAAATATCAAGTTCACAGTAAAGACAGTAATATTATGATTTGGTGCATAAAGAGGTTACCCATATTTTTTCAAATTAATATTCAGACTGCATATTAATAAGAAATACAATAAATCGTTGTATTAAGTTATGCTAAACAATGCCCCCTTACTAAAAATAAAATAAAAATCATTTTATTAGTAATTTAATACAAATAAAATTGTTACTACTTTAAAATTATTTCCTTGTAAATGATCACAAACATTATTAATTATATTATATTATATTATATTATATTATATTATATTATATTATATTATATTATATATGGCTTATGTATATAATACCACATTCACAGTAAGTACAGTAATATTATGATTTCGTGCATAAACATGTTACCCATATTTTTTCAGATCATATTAACCGACCGCATATTAATTAGAAATACAATAAACAATTGCATTACGTTATGCTAAACAATGCCGCCTTTCTAAAAATAAAACACAAAATGTTTTATTACTAATTTTTGTGGCAATACTTACAAGGCCTTTTGATTCTTAACTCTTCCTTGCCAGCTCTGTTATAAACTGCTCCACAAATTACAAAGAAAAGAAAAATGAAAGGTTGGCACATTTTTATATTATATTATATTATATTATATTATATTATATTATATTATATTATATATGGCTTATGTATATAATACCACATTCACAGTAAGTACAGTAATATTATGATTTCGTGCATAAACATGTTACCCATATTTTTTCAGATCATATTAACCGACCGCATATTAATTAGAAATACAATAAACAATTGCATTACATTATGCTAAACAATGCCGCCTTTCTAAAAATACAACACAAAATGTTTTATTACTAATTTAATAAAATACATTTGTTACTACTTTAAATTTCTTTCCTTGTAAATGATCACAAACACTTATATTATATTATATTATATTATATTATATTATATTATATTATATTATTGCAGAGTTACAGAGTTAAGGTTACCCATTTTTAACTATTTTCTAACTGCTTATTAATAAGAAATTTTCAATTGCATTAAGTTATGCTAAATAATCCAAAAATGTCCTAAACATAAAATAAAATTCATTGTATTATTTTATTAGTAATTTAATAAAATAATTTGGTTCAAATGTTACTAATTAGTGTGTGTGTGTGTGTGTGTGTGTGTGTGTATGTATATATATATATATATATATATTATAAATTAAATTACTTAAGTATACAATACCATGTTCACAGTAAGTACAGAAATACTATTATTTAGTACATAAACAGGTTACCCATATTTAACCAGATACTATGCTTACTAGTAATAAATACAATAAACAATTGCAATAAGTTATGTTAAACAATGCACAAATGTCCTAAAAAATAAAATTAATATAATTTAATTTTTTCATCAATAATTTAATGCAAATAATTAGGTTACTACTTGATATTTTTTTCCAGACACATATTATATTATACTATATTATATTATATTATATTATATTATATTATATTAAAAAACTTATATGTCATGTTTCTGAGCAGGAAAAATCTAAGCGGTTTCTGTGACATGTGAACTACGCTATTATACATATAGATGACGTGGTTCAGTGGAACGTAATCATCATCGCAAACCATCTAAAAAATTCACATTCAGCACTGAGATCCAATGAGGTGGAAGTGTTGCCCCGTTAGCCTTTTTTATCAGGACTAACAACTTGATGAGCTCGTTCCACTCTCTCTGTCCTGAGTTTCATCTGTCGCCCTCTCTGTACATTCAGCATCCCCAGGCTAACCGGGGCCGTAGTTAAAGAAATACTCACGCTTCTAGCCAACGCTCGCACCCGCGCACACACAAACACAAGCGCTCTAATGCTGAGTGCATGGGCTGATTGGGGCTGATCTTAAAGAGAGCACTCCAAGCCACTGTTTACCAACATTTCAGTTTCTATGGCTCATCTATCAGAGACTGGAATAAAAGAGCGGTCAGAGGGGTGTTGGACTTGTCTTTAACCTTGATGATGTTTCCAGTGAGGCCGTATAATGGGCCTCTAATTGCTTTCGCGGAGAGGGGGACGTGTTGACATTTCCTTTTGTGCTGGCAAGAGGCTGCGGCTCCAACCATTATGCTAATCCAACCATTATATATCCAAGGCTATTTATGGGCCTGACACAAGTGATGTTGCAGGTAAAGGGCTGTGAAATGGTCTGTAAACAGAAGGAATTGATTCCTGGGCTCTGGCAATGGTCACAGCCTCTGAGCAGAGAAAGACTTGCCATCTTCACACTCGTCCGAGCCCTAAAATTGCCACAGACGGCTTCAGCAGGCCTGTCTGCTGCCTGGCATAAAAACAGGAAATGTGAGAGCACATCGGCTGACTGTGTGTAGAAAACAGAGCACATTCGAAATAGACTGATATGTCTAAAATGAGTGCGCTGTGTTTAGGAACTTCAATTCTGGTTTTAATTCAAATTACTTAATTAAAGGAAAGAAAAAGGTGCAGTTTATGTTGATGTAATGGTCTGCTTTCCTGCCGTTGCAGAGTATATTGAAATGATTTCATTAAATTTCATTTTTATGGCCAGCTTGTAACAAACCCTGTGAATTCCAAATTCATTTAGCCCAGTTTCTGTTCACTGCCCTGAGAAGATTGTAAAACCCCCTCATTGTTGATAGAAGAACTGTACAGAATTACACTGTCTGCTAACCTCCACCAATATTTCTGCAGATTTTTATCTCTGAAAGTATTTTTATATATTACATCATGGCCACAATCTTGCCTTTTTATGATTTTTTTTTTTTCTGAATAAGAAAACAATGACATTACTTTTTTTCTTCTTTTTTTCTTTTTTTTTTTTAATAAACATATATTCATTTGTCTTTTGAACTTGTGACGAAAATTTAAAAAAAAAAAAGTAAAAAGTTTGGCATGATTAAGATTTTGGTAACACAATAAGGTTCCATTAGTTAATGTATTAACTAACATGAATAAACAATGAACAATATATTTATTACAGTATTTATTAATCTTTGTTAAAATTCGTTAATGAAAATGCAGTTGTTCATTGTTAGTTTGTTAACATACAGAGCATTAACTAATGTTAACAAGCACAGCTTGTGATTTTAAAAATGCATTAGTAAATGTTGAAATTAACATTAACTAAGATTAATAAATGCTGTAGAAGTATTGTTCATTCTTAGTTTACTAATGTACCTTACTGTAAAGTGTTGCCGAGATTTTTAAAAATGTTTTTGAAAGAAGTTTTTATGCCCACTAAGGCTGCATTTCTTTGATCAAAATGCAGTAAAAATGCTAATATTGCTAATAAAATATCACAGTATTATCAGATGGTTTTCTACTAGAATATTTTAAAATGTAATTTATGGTAGTGGTGAATTTTCAGCTGTCACATGATCCTTCAGAAATCAGTGTAATTTTAAGATTTGATGCTCAATAATTATCATTATTATTGGTGATCAATTAGTTTTAATGGTTATTGCTATCCATTTTAAAAACAGTTTCTGCTGCCTAATAATAATAATAATAATAATACTTATCCCAGATTTGGTAGTGTATTACAAAAAGCAGCCGTGACACAATGATAATAATAAGCACCAAATCTGCATATTAGAATGATTTCCGAAGGATCATGTGACACTGTATGTATACACATAATTATGCATAGTATGTATATTGCGTATTACATTTGTGTTGTTTTTATATGGTTTCCTACATTTGGTATAAAAAAAAAAATTAGCACAATATTATCACACTATTTTCTTCTAGAAATTTTTAAAATGTAATTTATTCCTGTGATGGAAAATGTGAATTTCCAGTAGGAAATCAGTCTAATTTCAAGCTTTGGTGCTTAATAATTATCAGTTATTATAGGTGATTAATTATTAATAATGTTTATGATGATGATGATGATGACCATAAAAAAGTTTTAACCCAAATTTGGAGGTGTATTACAGTTAAAAAAAAAAAAAAAAGCAGTAGTGAAATAATGATAAAAGAAGAAAATTTAATAAGCGCCAAATCAGGATATTAAAATGATTCCGAAAGATCGTGTCACACTGCATATACACATAATTATGCACAGTATGTATATTATGTATTACATTTGTGATGTTTATATATAGTTTCCTATATTTGGTAAAATAATTTATATATATATATATATATATATATATATATTACAATATTATCACACTATTTTCACACTAAAATGTAATTTATTCCTGTGAAGGAAAATGTGAATTTTAAGTGAGAAAATCAGTCTAATTTCAAGCTTTGGTGCTCAATAATTATCAGTTATTTTAGGTGATGAATTATTAATAATGTTTATTATTAACAAATTTAAAAATCAGCTTCTTCTGCAATAATAATAATAATAATAATAGATTTTGTAGTGTATGGTTTAAAAAAAACAGCAATGATAATAATAGGAAATAATTATGCATAGTATTTATATTATGTATTACATTTGTATTGTTTTTATACAGTTTCTTACATTTGTTGAAAAAGGCTTTGATATTTGAAAAGTGGTATTTGAAAGACTGACAGCACACCCAAATGGAATCCAGCACCTTATTCAACATAACTGTCAAAAGCAGGGTGTCTGCCTTAATTACCTCGATCTATATGTGCTAAAATAATAAATCTGCTGGATTAATCTAGCCAAAGCTCCAGCATTTCCCTGGTAAGATAGAATTTTAATAAGAACTACAAGGCTAATAAAAGATAGCGCTGTCATAATCAATCAGCCAGACCAGTGTCAGCCTCACACACTCACACACACACACACTGCAGGTAAGAACATGGCTTCACACTGAGGCCAATGAAAAGGACTATTACAAAGAAAAGAATTTGTGAAATCACATGTAGAAAACTATGACAAAAATAAAACCAAAAATCACACGTAATTATAGTGGCGTATAACAAATAGTCTATTTTCTATGTCCATCATTCTTGATACCTCCTCAGGTAGAGTCTAGTGCATTTCCAAACCGAGATTAACTTCTGAGACCAGCGGCAAACCTGCATTCTCTCTCTATTCAGCGTCGGCCCCAAAGGGACACAAGACAGATTTGCATCTGTGGTGGTGTCCTCTGCTGCTACCTGCGGTTAATGCATTATTGTGACGCGAATGATCTTTCAACGGCATTTCCTAGCGGATCTAGGCACGCACACCCGATGTACGTAAATGACAAAATCTGCAGTGTTAAAGAAATAAGAGTAAGATCCGTGCATTTGTTTACCACTAGAGAGGTCACGGACAGAGGTCACGGCGGGTACGTGGACTCACCTTTCCCTCGTCCCCTACATGACTGACCCGGTCTCGCTGATTATCTATTATCTTGTTATTGAACATAAATTTTACAAGCTGTTGAGAGTGTGGCAAAATCAATACCTTTTAAATGATGTTTATGTGTGATTAACTGTTAATATCCTCACAAATTATTTAATATAATAAGGTCATTTGTCTTTCACATGGGCTCGGTACCTGGCAAAGAATAATAGAATAATAAATGAGGACACTAGTAAAGAGGAGATTTTCAGATGCTTTCCCCAGCTAGTTTTATCACCCATATCCTCTTTACAGCCACAAAGCAGCACTATGGTTATTTTATGCAAGTAATAAAATTAGCCCGAGATGGAATTAGCAGACTCGGGGCTCTTTATAGGTCAAGCCGGTGGTTTATGAGCCTGCGACTCCCTCACACTATTGTCAAGAGGCTAGTTAGAGGGGTCTTTAAGCATGATTTAATATGTCCATGCCTCGGAAAATAGTTAAATAGCTAATTAAATGGAGGAGTTAATTTACATATTAATTGACCTTCCAGTAATATTTATATTGATACCTATATGAGGAGCCCTTGTCTTCATTGCCTTTCATCATAGTTAGTCTGAGCAAATATGGTGTAACTTTTTTTGTTTAAACTCCAGTTGCTCTTTATCGGTGTCGGAGGCTCGCGCCGCACCGCTCCACGCAGCTGGCGAGGGGCTTGTGCGGCCCTGCCGCCTTTTGTTGTCAGATAATGGGACGGTGCCATAAACAGCCTTGTGAAACGGTCTCGAGGGTCCTCCAGAGGAGAGCTCAATGAATGGACACTGGCAGAGGGTGGGGACACGCTGAGAGGGTTTTCTGGAACACTGCCTGTGTCAAAGCTACTCTTAATTATAACACCGATCGCTAATCAGCCTCTATGTTGAACAGTCCCCTGAGGCGTATCATTACCTCGGCTTGTCAAGAGTAGGCATAACATTTTAGCTGCACTTACACGCCAAGGTTATCTACTGCCCTCGGCGCTCCAATTTTGATGTTTGTTGCTTCGAAATGCGAAAATAATGGAAGTGTCTCATCGGGTTAACCGAGCTGATGTCAAACTTTCGTTTTTCCCGGAATATCAAGTCTTAAGTTGAAGTAGCGTCTGCGGCGGCTGTTGCGCCATGAATGTTAATGTTTTGCGCTAACAATGTCTTGACAGTTCTGATTGATACATTGTTTGTGTCGAACTCCTTTCGCCGCTTATGTTGTGCGATTGGCAACTGTGTTCTGGGGGTGTATCATTAGTCACCACTTGTCCCTCTTTTGTGTCCACCATTCTATTCAGACAATACGCTATCTAAAGGATTATCATGCTGGCCATATTGGACAATAGTGAGACTGGATGGGTCGCTAAAGTCTATGTAAACTGCAAATGCGGTGACAAATGAAGCTGAAAACTTGGGGTGTCTTGATATTTCAGCTGAGACGATGATGGTTCTGACCCTCCAGACAGACAGTTACGCTTATTTTGCCTTTCAAGTCAACATGAATTCTAAATTTAGCCTATTTACCTTATGTTAGATTCATGGTAAATGTTAAAGCATGTAATTTCAAAGAAACAAAAAAGTTGGGCTTTATAATATTTAATCAAAATGTAATATTTTTGTTCCTTTTTGCTGTCGCAGATCACACTGTCTGCTGGATAATGTTAAAAAAAATACTTTTATTGCATTGTTTTAGTAAATTTAAATGTAAATTCTTGATATATAAAATCTAGGGATGAATATTATAGTAGGCTATATGAGTATTATGATATATATAGTAAGTGCTGTTAAACGATTAATCGTGATTAACTGCATCCAAAATAAAGTTTTTTGTTTACGTAATATATGTGTGTATACAGTATATATTTATTATGTATATATAAATACACACACATGCAGTATATATATTTTTTAAAATACTGTATTGTATATGTATTTACATGTATATATTTATAGTCATATAACTGATATTATATATACATATTTTGAATATATATATATATAAATAAATGTAACATTTTTCTTAAATATATGCATGCATGTGTGTATTTATATATGCATAATAAATACACACAGTATACACACATATATTATGTAAACAAAAACAGGTATTTTGGATACGATTAATCGCGATTAGTAAAACATTCCTATATATATATATATATATATATATATATATATATTCCTATATGTGTGTGTGTGTGTGTGTATGTAGTGTGCTGTCAAGCAATTAATCACAATTAATCGCATCCAAAATAAGTCTTTGTTTATATAATGTGTGTGTACTGTGTATATTTATTATGTATATATAGTTACACACACATGTATTTATTAAAAAAATGTTCATATATTAAATATATTTATATATAAAATGTAAATTATATGAATAGAAATATATACATGTAAATACATGTAAATATTTTCCAAAAAATATACTATATGTATGTGCAATTATAAATACGTAATAAATACACACAGCGCACACACACATATATTATATAAACAAAATCTTTTATTTTTGGATGCGATTTATATCGTTTGACATATAAAATTTATCAGATGATACCAGATGTTGGATATTCAAATATGCATGCTCTTTTTCCTTGTTTTTACATTCAGATAACTTTTGCCATCAACAATTTTAACTACTATTTTAATATAATACACTAATAATAAAAAAACTATTACATGTAATCTTTTGCAAATCTCATGTTGCTTTTTTTATACTGCACATTATAATGTTGTGATGCCTAAATTTACGTGAAATTTATTTATTTACACAAAATATAACAGTATAACATTTTAATATTGGCCATAACACGACAATAATTATGGACTTACTAGCAACACAGTGCATCACTGATAAAATCAAGTCATGCAAATTTTTTGTGAAATGTGTCATAATACCTTAAGACTAAAATTGGTTGACAGTTAAAACTGATTTACTGATTTACACCAGCATCCCCAAAAGTGATTTATTTTTGTCCTAGAAACTGTACTTCAATTCAGTGTGTTTATGGAATATTCTATATTGTGGATTATCTTAATGACCCTTAATGAAAGTGTGGGAGACTAAACCGATGTTGCAACTCCTCTTTCATTAGATCACACTCCTGCTGGTCTTCACAAAGGTTGAGAAATGTCTGATTCTGAGCCAGCTGCTTCAAACAACCTGCTCCACACTAAACATGAGCCTCAGAATTTACTAAAAACACCTGTGTATCTTTACATATAAGCACAGGAAAACATCAGCATCATATTTAGATGAACAAAGCAGTTTCGCAGTACGAAAACTGAATGTGAGTCCAGTCTTTTAATTCAGTTTGGCGAGCCAAAGCGTAAAGTGCACTGATGGATGTACAGCCGTTTGACAAGACAGCAATTGCTGCAGCAGGGCTTCGAAATAAATTCAGCGGAGCTACTGGGCTTCAGTCCAGCCTTTAGCCCATGGCAGGTTTGTTATTGCTATAGTGCAGGCTCTTAGCGGCGAGGATGCTAACAGTAGCTGTATGGAAGTCAGAGGTTCTGGCTAGGGCAGAGGGAGGGGCGGATGGGGGGTTTGCTGAATGTGTCAGCTGCACAGGAACAATAATCGCAGGCCTGGTCACCGGACCGAGCATCCAGCCTTTTTCACTGAATAACTCTATAAAATGGACACCTGCCACGGCGGCCACATGTATCACTGGGGGCCCCTGTGAACGCAAGCCTGCACAATCGGCCGCGAGTCACGGCTAGTTGCCCGCTGATATATCAGATGTGAGCCTCCCTGGTGCAGGGTTCAGCACCCCAGCCAAATGTTGGAGTTATTTGTTCTTGTCATTAAACTAAACTTTATTGTGACCCTCTCAGGCTGTTATTGCACTGGTAGCACTTCTTCTGGGCCGGACTTTATCATTCCCACCATCTATGAATCTCCCAGGTTTTGCCACTGCACTTCAGTGAGCAATAATTCCTAGGCGCCCTCACACACTGGAAGGGCAGAAGCGAGTCAGAGCGAAAGGGACACAACAGATATGACAAGACTTTTTCTTTTTTTTCCTTTTTTTTTTTAGTCTTGATTTGCAATTTAATAAAACTTTCAAAGCATGGCCTATAGTCAGCCATTTTTCCATTGCTTTTGTGTGCACAGTCCTTCAGCCTTACAAACATGGTTTGCAAGATACATTACAATTTTTTCTCTGCGCTCTACATCAACGGCAATAAAATGTACATATTGAGAATGGTGATAAATAACACACAGGGTTATTTGAACACAATGAATTTTGTATTGTTAAACCTGACAGTAGTTCACCTAAACAGATTAGTCAATTTAACACATTAATTAATTAAAAACATAAATAAATGCATGTAACTCTCACTGATTTTAACTCAACACATTGTGTTCAAATATGGTGTTCATGGTGCGACACGCTGAAAAATAATAATGGGACATAACAAAAATAGGTCAAAATATGTCCTAACTAATCAACTAACAGTGTTGGAAAGATTACTTTGGAAATGTAATAGGTTACAGATTACTCTATTTAAACTGTAAGTAGTGTAACTATTTGAAATACTTTATTAATGTAACTGATTACATTTTCTACATGTTTCTAAAATGTTAATCATTTTGAAACATTTAAAGTAGGCAGGGTTAACCTTATACTAGGACTCAACACTTATTACTGTCAGGCTTTCAAAATCCTTCATCACTTGAGATAAGATTAGAATCTTGTAATTTTAAAGCACAGCCACTACAAAATCAGACTTTAGCATATATTTGTACTTTGTACTTTTGAAATCAAATCGCTGCATAGCTATGATAGGAAACACTGGCATCTAACAATGCTTTGGAGGAAAAAAACAATCAAGTAAAAACAGTCAATGCAATTTTGGAAAAAAATCAATCAAATCTGAATGTGTCTGAAAACATTCAGATGTAACCCCCTTTGTAATCGTTAACATTTTCATAAGTAACTGTAATTTAATTACACTTTTTTCCCCCCTCAGTAACTGCAACATGGAAACCAGGGGGGTGAAAACTTTTAGAATTTTAAGACCAGGGTAAGTTTAACTCATTTTGTCTACTGGGAAACATGTAAACATCTTCTGTAGCTTCTGAAGGGCAGTACTAAATAAAAAAATTCTATTTAGACAAAAAACACATTCATTCTACTCAAAAGTTTTCACCCCCAGCTCTTAATACATCGTTTTCCTTCTGGAGCATCAGTGAGCATTTCAACTTTCTGTAATAGTTGCATATGAGTCTCTCAGTTGCCCTCAGTGTGAAAATATGGATTTAATAATCATACAATCGTTGGAAAGGGTTCAAAAACACAAAAATTGCTGAAAAACCGAAGAATTTTTGGGACCTGAAAGACTTTTCTGAAGAACAGTGAGCAGTTTAACTGTTCAAAAAAGAAACTCATGAACAACCATCACTAAAAAAAAAAAAAAGAAAGAAACAGCTGTGGATCACAGTATTAAGAATCAACTGTATGTAAATTTTTGAACAGGGTCATTTTTATAAATTCAACTATGATTTTCGCTTGTGGACTATATGTAAACATTTTATGTGAAATATCTTATTGAGGTGAGTAATAAATAAAAAATAACATGCATTTTGTATGATCCCTCTTATTTTGGTAAAATAATGAACATTTTGCTGATTCTGCAAGATGTATGTAAACTTTTGACCTCAACTGTATTTAAAGCTCTCAAATTAAGATTTAATTTGGTAATAATTTTTAATCGATTGACAGCCCTAGTAAATATGTTTTATAAATGAACAAAACAAAATCAACAAAACAGTATAACTGGATAACCGATTATCTCTTTTTATTGTGTGAATACACTGTACTTTATTTCTATTATTCAACCTCTTCAGTGTTTTGAAGCACTGTATACCTTAATGACTACCTATTTCAATAAAACAAAAGGAATATATATATATTTGCGAGTGCAAAATAGAAAAACATCCAGGAGATACAATATATGCTGTCTAGAGTGTTATTCAAAGGTTCTGGAAAGATACAATGCGGTCATAGAAAATATAAACTGCAGATAAACGAGGTGACATAAAACTGCAGTCCATGTCCTGTCATACTTGGGTGCTTTCCAAGTCAGGAGCGATAGAAAGAGTGATTTAATTTACCAAATATGAATAGCTATCCTATCTTACTTACTTGTGACCTTACAGGGCAAATACGATCATATTCAGGTGCAATTAAATAAGGCTGAATGACAAGCTCATCATTATATGGCGCTACAATGTGACTTCATAGACAGAATCTGACATCCTGTAAAAGCCTAAAATGTTTCCTCTTCAGAAATGACATTAGTTATGCTAGAACGGTTCATCTGCTTGGTAAGTTTCTCGCTTTGGCAGATGGCCCTTCACTTTTCCTGTCACCTCTTTACCAATCAGGTAAAAATGGCAAGTTTTTGCTCTTTAAGATGGCGGGACATAACCTGTCCATGGAACATAAATGTGTCAGGTCTTTTTGTCTAAGATGAACTGAGCCCCGCATGCTTGCGTTCATAAAAAAAGGTCTTTAAACCCACGTCTAGGTTCTCTTTCCAGGGAAGCATGAGATTAAAGAACAAGGGACTCAGCTTGGTAAACGTAATGGATTGCCAGCGAAAGTTTAAATGCGCCATCGGTCTGTGGTAGGGGGAGGAAGAAGGCCATTATGCAAAAGAGAGCCGCGCAAGTAATCTGCACCTTGTCTCTCAGGCTCGAAAGACAAAGAACACACAGCCAGACGGCCCTGATTGCTTCTTAAGAAACCCTCGCACACAGACGCCATGATGGATTCTCATATTTTGACTGTTAATGTGTTTGAATGAAAATTATTTATACATTTCCGCCAGGCTTTGTGATTACTATCTACACAGATGGAAGCGGAGGTATCTGGGAAACGTATTCCCAGAATAAGGCCTGATTGCAGATCAGAATGAGTCCTGCATGGACTGCTTTGCCCGACTCGATGACAATTCTGATCCCTGACTTCTTCGCATCTTGTTATTAATGCACTCTGCGTAAATGCGGCGAACGTCTGCGTGCGAAATGCTCGCGTGGGGATTGTGGTTGGCGGAGGGTGTTTAATACATTCTGCCACCGACGGGAAGAGGAGATCCTTGAGTGTTTTCATCCACGAGGTGATCAAAATAGAATCACGTATGTGAGATCTACATACGTGGTGATAATACGGTCAGCGTCAGGCATTTATCAGCTCACTGAATCTCTGGAAAAGATGAGAGGAGAATGAGCCACCGAGGAGAAGACAGGTGGACAGAGAGAAAGAGAGAGAGGGAAAACAGATGACTTTTTCATCTAACATATGCACAGATGCAAGGACTCTCACACTCTTTTATGCATGCGTTCTTTATAATGGTGCTCACATCAGGTCATGGGGTTCCAGTGTTCCTCTATCTAGCCTGTTTGAGGTTATCAGTAGACCCGAGGTTACCACTGCCCGCAGTGATTCCGATTTAAGAAATGATACTTTAAATGCCATTGAGGTCAAAAGTTTACACACCTTGCAGAATCTGCAAAATGTTAATTATTTTACCAAAATAAGAGGGATCATACAAAACATATTATGTTTTATGTAGTACTGACCTGAATAAGATAAATAAAGTTACATTTATAAAAATGACCCAGTTCGAAAGTTTACATAAACTTGATTCTTGATACCATGTTGTTACCTAAATGATCCACATCTGTGTTTTTGTTTGTTTGTTTGTTTTGTGATAGTTGTTAATGAGTGCCTTGTTTGTCCCAAACAGTTAAACTGCCTGCTATTCTTCAGGTCCCACAATTTCTTTGGTTTTTTAGGTTTTTCGTGTATTGAACTCTTTCCAACAATGACTATGGTTTTGAGATCTCTCACTCAAACGCTCACTGACGCTCTAGGAGGGAAAAAAAAAAACAAAAAAAAAAAAAAAAAAAACATGTATTAAGAGCCGGGGGTGAAAACTTTTGAATAGAATGGAATTGAGCCTAAATATCATATTTTCCATTTAGTACTGCCCTTCACAGGCTACAGAAGATAGTTACATCTTTCTGAGAAGATAAAATATGTTAAATTTACCCTAATCTTCAAATTCAAATAGTTTTCACCCCCCAGCTCTTAATGCATTGTTTCCTTCTGAATCATCAGTGAGCGTTTAAACTAACTGTATTAAAGTAAAACTGCCAGTATACATTCAACCGACTGTCACTGGCTGGGTCCGAAATTGCATACTTCTTTTAAATAATTCCTGTGCCACTTAAAAAATAAAAGTATGTTCTGTACAGTACGAGTGTTTGTAGTGTTATTGTAATCCAGATGTGTTTGCCATATTGTCAATGTAATGTAACCTATAAGCGTCAGTTGCATCGCTTCACTGCCATTCACAATTTCTCTCCCATGGCCTCATGGGATAGCACTAGATGCACAGTTCTCACCCAAAGTAGTAGGTCATCCGGATACTTTTAACAATATCACGCAACACATATATCATGAGAGTCAACTGATGCAAGCTTGACTAACGTGACATGCCAGAACTAACGCTATGCTTGATTTAGTTTAAATATGCAATAATTTTTTCTATTAAATATTAATTTATTATAGATCATACATAGGCTATGGCACACCCCTATATCACACTGGCTACAAATAAAATAAAAAAAATAAACAGTCCACCCAAATTATATCATTATTTAGAGTTTTAAAGTAAAATGTAAAGTAAAAGTACTTTAAGCATCAATTTCAACCTGTATTTTACACAAAGTTGTATGGCTTCAGATAACTTGCTCAATTCGTAAGGACTACTTTTGTGACGCTGTGTATACATAAACTCCATATCAGCACACACAGGCTCAAAAGTGTAAAGATTAGCTGACTGGATGTTTCATACAGTCCCCATCCACTTTCACTGTATGAAAAAGAGCAGCTTAGACATTCTACTGATCTTCTTCTTTAGCATTTAATGTAAGAAAATAAGTCTTACTGGTTTCAATTGACATGATGGTTAAAAAGGATGACTGTTTTCATTAACATGTGAACTATCCTTTCAGAATAAGGTTTCCAACTAAATATTATTACTAAAAGCAATAATTTTTGGTGAACAATCTGGACTCTTATTTTAACTCTACAATGTTAACATGAGAATATTACAGCTTCCTGATTCCATAAGGTCCCTAAGAAAGTGTAAATTTGCTCCAAACGTCATAACCAAAGACAACGTCCAAACCTCCACCCATCTGCCTAAAACATCCGCTCTAAGTTCCGTCTGGTCCCCAGACCCCTCAACCCTTCACGGCATCCCGGCATCAGACAACCCCTCAGGCTGCACCCCTCTTTCAACCTCCCTTGACAGTTATAACCGCACTGAACCTCGTCTCTAGGCTCCGGTTTAGACCTGATTTGAATACGGGCTTGTTTTATGGAGGCAGGTAATTGGAAGAGGGTGATTTACTACAGTGTATACAGGGCCTGCATCCAACAAAATATCTGGAAGCAGGGAATAATCACTTCCCCAGCCGTCGTGACATTTATCTGGACACAGGTATATTTTAAACACCCTGCGTTGACAGTGTTGACTATTAGCCAGGAAATAAATTATTCACCACTTACAAGGGGAGAAAAAATGAGAAAATTCTCCTTTCTACAGCCATAACAGGACAAAGCAGCATGTCCGGGGAAAAAAAGAGGAGTGAGGGAGGCAGTCATTTTTCGTTCAATTACAGAAGGCAAATATTTATTATTTATAAGTACTTGCCTTGTATGGGCTTAAATGTTATTTATGAACCTGTTGCATAGTGATTTCCAATGTAACTCATTATTTTTCGCCAGAGGGTGTTGTAAAGGAGCAAGGATATATTTAATGACACTCTGCTAGTCGGCGCAATTACACTGTAATCATTATGTAAAATGTGCTATTAATTAAACCAATTTTCTGCTGGGAACACTCTTTTCTTCAGGGCTTCATCTTCATCGTTCAGCATTGTCTCCTGTGTTTTTCTCCCCTCCTCTATAATGTTGTGACTTGGGCACATACATATTTATAAAAGAAATTTTCATTAGCACCCCTTGTTAATAGGACCACATTAATATGGAGATGTGCTGGGCAGTTTGGTGGATAATAAAATCGAAACTTTTTACGGCCTTTTTTTTTTTAAAGTGGGGGCGATGCCATCATGGTAACCTGGTATCTACCTACCCAACTAATTAACTAAATCTCCATTACTTTATTTAAATAATTAAAATCAGAATCATTACAACATACAACAAGAGAGACACACCTGTAATGTCAGCAAAACATTGCAGATACATTATGAAATTTAAAAGACACACAATCGACATTAACAACCTTCAACTTAATTTCATCACAATTAAAAACTTAACCAACCTCTTCTGTTTGTAAGAGTTTCAAGAGTGCAACATCTGACCTTCTCGCTTTCTGCTATTCTACAAGATGTAAATGTTGTTGTTTACAACTTCTTGGCACATCTTGTGTTTGCTCTTGACTGAAACAATTCAATATTTCGAGCGCAACCTTTACTTTGCAAATGCGATGTTGCTGTTTGGACAGATTGGGGTTGAGGACTTTGGTGGCAGAGATCACATCAGGTTCCTTGTGCGATGCCACTGTGGCCTAATGTTTATTCAATTAGTTATAAATTGATTTTCTTTTCAGAGAAGAAAAAAAACATGTCCTACTGTTTTAAACTTTCACTTTGTACTTGAACAAAGCTGTGACTTAAAGGAATAACTTGTTAAAAAAAATGAATATTCTGTTATCATTTAGACATCCTCAAGTCATTTCAAACCTGTATGACTTTCTTTATTCTGTACAACACAATATATTTAAGAAAAAAAAAATTAAAACATTATTCAAAATATCTTTTGTGTTCCACAACATAAAGTCATACAGCTTTGAAACAACATTACGATGGGTACATGATGAAATTTTTCATTTTTGGGTGATCTACAGTATCCTTTCACCTACACTGACAATATAGAATATAGATTAGAAGAAATGGAAAACAAGGTGCTTTAAACAGAAAAAATGCACATAAGCAAGGGGCATACACTACATTTTAAAGGTTTGGAGTCAAAATTCATAATACAGAAGGATGCATTAAGAGCTGGGGGTGAAAACTTTTTGAATTTGAAGATCAGGGTAAATGTAATTGATTTTGTCTTCTGGGAAATATGTAACTATTTTCTGCAGCCTCTGAAGGGCAGTACTAAATGAAAAAAAATATGATATTTAGGCAAAATAAGAAAAATGTACACATCTCCATTCTGTTCAAAAGTTTTAACCCCCAGCTCTTAATGCATGGTTTTTCCTTCTGGAGCATCAGCGAGCATTTGAACCTTCTGCAATAGTTGCATGTGAGTCCCTCAGTGTGAAAAGATGGATCTCAAAATTATACAGTCATTGTTGGAAAGGGTTCAAATACACAAAAATGCTGGAAAACCAAAGAATTTGTGGGATCTAAAGGATTTTTTCTGCAGAACAGCAGGCAGTTTAACTGTTCAGAACAAATAAGGCACTCATGAACAATTATCACTAAACAAAAAAGAACAGCTGTGGATCATTCTGGTAACAACACAGTAATAAGAATCAAGGGATGTAAACTTTTGAACGGGTCATTTTTATAAATTCAACTATTATTTTCTCTTATGTAAACATCTTGTGAAATATCTTATTTAGGTCAGTACTAAATAAAAAATAACATGCATTTTGTATGATCCCTCTTATTTTGGTAAAATAATTAACATTTTAATGATTCTGAAAGGGGGGTGCAAACTTTTGACCTCAGCTGTATATATCATGGTTTCCACAAAAACAACTGTTTTCAGTATTAATGATAAGAAACGTTTCTTGAGCACCAATGTAAAAAAATGTACGAAAAGGATCATGTGACGCTAGAGTAATTCAGCTTTGTCATCACAGGAATAAATTATTTTACAGTTATTGTAAATTATAATAATATTTCAAAATATTACTGTATTTCTGATCAAATAAATGGTTGCTTAGTGAACATAAGGAACTTCTTTCAAAAATATTAAAAAATCTTAACCTCAAGCTTTTGAAATGCAGTGGAGTACACACACAAAATACACACTATGAAGATCCCATTAGAATCTCTATAACCCACACTTGATTTTCTCAGCCAACATAATGGTGGTCTTTTGATTACATCAGGTAAACAGTAGGCAATATCATGATTTTTATCGCAATCTTGAATTACAATATTTATCTTGCGCAATCTGTTCCAGCCCAATATTTGAATGAACTGATCCCATTACAATCCGTTTCCCTCCAGCCCCGTGTCACATCAGACTGCTACATGATTAATAAACTAACATCAAGATAATATTATGACCAGAAAGGCTTAAGTACATGCGGTAGAGATAGGGAGGGGAGGACACAATTGTACATCGAGAGCATTATGTACATGATCATCCTCTCCCTCGTTCCTACAGATGAGCACATTATTAGAACATACTCCGTATCTGTTTGGATAAGCGGAATGTATGCGTGTGATGGATGAGCCTGTTTACAGATGAGGTGGGATAATGTTAGGGTGAGCTACACCACCGATTGTGCCGGTAATGAGCCCTTGGCTGGTCAGGTGCACAATGAGGGCCAGACAGATTACACCGCCCCGACCAGCACAGAAGGCAATCTTCTAAACAGCTCTAGATTGATAGAGTTACTGTTCTACACTAACCAATTGTAGAGAGGTGACTCCAGTTTACTTTCCTTGGCAAAATATGAAATTAAAGCTTTGTAGAAGAATATGTGGGGGAAAGTAAATTTGGGATCATTTTGTATGTTATAATTGTTGTATAGAAGTGTATTTACATTTATTTTTATATGTGTGTGTGTGTGTGTGTGTGTATAGGTATATAAGCTACACTCTTAAAAATAACTTCACGATGCCATAGAAGAACGTTTTTGTTTAAATGGTTCCATAAAGAACCTTTAATGTCTGAAGAGCCTTTCTGTTTCAGAAAAGGTTCTTTGTGGCAAAAGAAAGTTCTTCAGAAACACATCAGATAACTGTAAACTCATTAATTTTAGTTACACAATATTTTATAGATGTTTATATATATTTCATTCATTTATTCATTTATTTGTCCTCAGAGAGGAAATTTATCTTCACAGATAAATTTATCACATTTATCATTTTATTATTTATATAACCAATATAATCTAAAATTGTTTCAAATAAATAAATGTCATGACACTGAATGCATTTTATCTGATTAAATAATTAAATGAAATCACTTTTACCGTATTAATTCCTTTAGTCAGTATTTAATAAACCTACTAGGATCCGTAAATGTATGTACTTGTATGTTTTAAAAATTAATTATACCTAAAATAGTTTTGATTTTAGAAGCTGGACAGATGTTAATAACAGACGTTTCAGTGTAAATGCAAGTCACTAAAATGTAAATGTGCTACAACCAACTTTAGGTAAAAATACTAGGATTTAGGATTAAATTACATTGCAAAAATTACAATTTTAACTTCATGTAAGTTAGTTTTTTTTACAAGGCCTGAAAGGAATCAAAAAGTTCTTGGACACAGCAAGTTTGATCAATAACAAAAGCACCTGTTTGGGCCTGGTCAGAAGGAATAAATCAATAGGCTTGTAGAAAAATGGCGAAACAGGGAAGGTTAAGTGTTCGGAATAAAATATGTTCCCTGGAGCATGTAAAAAGAGTCATGGAAAAGAGAGCAGGGGGTTCTCTGCATAAGTCAATGGTTCCCTCGTCATCTTTCTCGTCGTGTCACGGGAAATAGACTGATGGATCACTTCCTGGTGTCACTGCTTGAGACTTGTGACAATCAGCGAAATGATTGTGTCTGCCTGCAAACATAGGCTCATAACTGATAGCCTAAACCCCGAAGACTCTACTCACCATGTGCGGTGATGGAGCATTGGATTAAAATCACTCCCGATGAGGAGGAGCCACCACCATTTATTATGTACTTCCCCCGGCGCTCCGCCATGCTCCCTGCCCCCCGAACCCCCAACTGGAATTTTCACCACAAGAACACATTATGGTAATCAGACAGTATGTGTGTATAGGAATCAATCAACAGGAAAGCCATGGCAAAGAGTTATGACAGTACAAAGTCTGTTTGTAACTTTTGATTAATGGAATATTTACCATGGGCCCGCTTGAGAATGAGGAAGGCATGAGGTGGACTTGGGGGTTAACCCCAAAATTTCCATTTAAATGCAGGAAGGGAATGGGCCATGCAGCCCAACGCACAAGACGTTCTGTTGTGGCCAAACCAATTTGCTAACATACAGTATGCGTTTGGATTAGATGAATAACCTAGGCGAGATTCATCTCATCTTCATCATCATCATCAAGATCATGCTCCCAATTGCCGTATAGCCACTCGACTGATTCGTGCAGCTCTTTTCCCTTTTGTTATATCATGGCATACAAATATGTACGTCCCTGTAAGGCATTTTGAACCAGTAAATGAAAAGTAATCAGTCTTGGGATTACTTGGGCTTTACGAAGCTCACACTGAAGTATT
The DNA here is from genome assembly GCF_022985175.1 of Labeo rohita. Lineage (NCBI taxonomy): Eukaryota > Metazoa > Chordata > Actinopteri > Cypriniformes > Cyprinidae > Labeo > Labeo rohita. The sequence continues at coordinate 20,423,300 of NC_066874.1, read as the reverse complement.
TCAACCAACGTGCTACGACCCAAATATAAATGATCAGTCGCTGAAACAGAAAAAAATAATGTTCATCAATAAGGCAACATGTTAAGAAAACTGCAGAATGTCACCGTAAACGGTAGAGCAATTCAGCTGCTGTATGAAATACAGCAACGCTTCATCATCTCGTAACATTCACTAGCATTTTCCCTCTTGACTAATGAAATCATGCACTGTAGAAAAGAATACAACCATTTACATGACTTTTTTGTTGTTTTTGCTGAATTGGCCTACTTAATTTGCTAATTATATATACATAAATAAGGGGTGTTTTCTCAGAGGAGGCAAGGGAGGCAGTGCCTCCTCAAAATATTGGATGCGAAAAAAAATTTTGGTAAAAAAAAAAAAAAACAACGCCAATGTTACAAATATCACATGTAAATATAGCTGCAAGCAGCGATTACCAGGGTTCAAGCACTTTAAGACTTTTAAGCACATATGAAAAAAGACATTATGTAGCAAGCCTGTACCCCCTTAAATCAACGATTTAAAAAAAGCATTTTTGACAAATCCAGGTAATTTACCATAAAATCAACATTTATGATTTAAAAAAAACTTTGCATACTTGAGTTTTCCTTTTGTGATTTTATTTTCCTTTAGATTTTATAGGTTTTGGGGTAAGTTTGGACAGGCCCCTTTTCTAAACGACCCCGTTATAGCTTCCAAAGGGTAAATTTTATTATTATTGACCTAGAGAGTCAAGAGAATTGTACTGCAGTGTTTTATTCCTAGCACTAGTTCACCAAAGTAAGTTTTTTTTACATCTTCTCAATCATTTCAGAAACGATGTGATTGACAGCAGTGGTTCTTGAGGCAGTTTTATCACATGATACGAATATCGCATGTATGTGCGAAAAACCATGCAATGTACAAATGTGATATCGCCCCCCAGTGGCCAATTTCTTTAAAACGTCTCACAAAACTTTGGGGCTGTAAGTCAAACAGGCCCACCAAGTTTCATTCCAATCAGCCTCCGTTAACCTTGTCTAATGTGTGCTCAAACTTCATCGGCCAATGGCACTTACAGACACTTGTGGCATTTTGGACCAAGACCGTGCACAGCGATTTTCATGTTGATAGGACAAATGGTTGCATAGATATACCCATTCTTACAGCGCCAATAAGTGTCCAAGCTCTGCATTTTTTTGTCCTGTGACCTCAGATTGAGCTCTTACATAATGGAGACATTTTTTAGTATCAGTAATTGTACCTTATTTTAAAAATCCCTAAAACAAAACATTGAGCTTACATTGAGCATCTTACATAATGGAGACATTTCTTAGTATCAGTAATTGTACCTTATTTTAAAAATCCCTAAAACAAAATAAATTTCATTGAGAATCAAAACTGTGTGCTATAAAATGAATTGTTTTGGCGGGGTTTTTTTTATGCCTTTATTTAGATAAGACAGTGGAGTTGGACAGGAAGCAAAGTGGGAGACAGAGAAGGGGGTGGGATTGGGAACGGTCCACGAGCCGGGATTCGAACTCGGGTCACCCGCAATGCAATGGCGCTATATGTCGGCGCGCTAACCACGAGGCTATTGGCGCCGACTGAATTGTTTAAAAAAAAGTGTTTTTTTAAATAATTTCCAAACTGTTTATTTTTAATTTTATGCTTAAAAAAAACTTGTCACTGGCATAAAAAAATAAGAATGTTTATACAGTATACACACAATAATCACAATAAATCACTGGTTATTTTTTAGTATTATTTATCTGATTTAAGAGCTCACAGTGCATGATCACTCATTCTATATTTTAGCACGTATCAGTAAGACAGGCTTGTATTTGAACCTCTCAGATATTAGATTTGCAAATCCAAGGTGCAAATTGTTTGTGGAATCTCCATTCTGCCCTTTCTAATGTTGTCATTAGCAATCAGCTCACTAGGAAAACAGGGGCGGGAGAGGGGAGGAAAATCATTTGAACTCATGATCCACGATAGATTGGCCCGTGCACCGGGGTCGTCACTGGGCCAGGATGACAGTTCAGGTCAATACCAGGGGCAAGAAGGTGGCCAAGGCAAGGCCCCGGGGGCCTCGTTCAGAGGCTTGAACTCAGGATGCTGAGGATTAAGGGCGGTTGACAAGACATTGGCAGTCTTTTTCTGCTGAAGGAGTTGCAGAGAAGAGGATTATCGTGGGCCGACAGTGTTGTTGCTACTTGCTGACAGTGGCAACCTGTAGCCGCCCCGGTCACCGGTCCAACCTCGTCACCCGTCGCTGTCAGGACAAGATGCTGAGGTATGGAAGGGTGTCACTTCCCTTTCATTCTTTCCCATTCGTATCCCATGCTGCCAGCCTGATCCTATAGCTGAACTCAGGGTGCATGGCATCCTTCTCATTGATGTTTGGAGTATTGAGTTATTGATATACTCCTCAAAGAGCTTCATTGATCCCAGCGCAGACGTCGCACTACAGTACATGCATACCAGAAAAGCTACACGAGTTCACTCGACTCCCATTCGGCTACATTAATTCTCCGGCGGGAAAGGAAAAAGGGTTGCGGCATGCAATTGTAGGATAAAAACAAAAGAAATGGAGTTGTATGTGGAAGCCATTAAGATATCTCAGTTTGACACATCCAATCCAGACAAAGGCTTCACTGGGAGGCAAAAAAGTAATGACTTCCTGCATGTCCCACCTCACCTAACCCTGCGCTTATGAAATATCACTCCCCAGCTTGCTTTGCCTTAACGGCTTAGGGGGTATTTGAAAAGTTTGGCAACTTGTCAAATGGATGGATCAGACAGATATATGGAGTCGGGGTCATTTCTCTCACGGCGAATATCCCTGTCGGCTGATTGAGGACTTAGTTTGGCCGAACGCCGCTAAAGCCCGGCGTGTTCCCGCCGACTGCCTGACACACGTTAGCAGCGTATATGTTATTCCATATTCTGTGTGCCGCTCGCGGGGCAAGGGGGGACTCCGCAGGCTGGGATCTTTGCGTGCGGCTAACCCTGACTCCATCGCTATCAATTGTCTTTGAACAGCTCCGATCATCACCTCAATTATCCGCTGTCCGGCCCATCTGATAGCTTTCTGGCCAACTATAAGTTCTCTGTCGATGAACATGGAATAATGACAGCCAAGGGAGGGAATGTGGGGTCTGGCGCACACACATTTACGCACAACAAAAGCCTATTCCGCTACCTGTAGAAAAGCCATTTACCGACCACTGAGGTGGTTGGAGCTTTCGGCTGTATTTGAAAATGGGATTGATCTGTATTCTGTCCCTAAAGCAAGAGTGAGAGCAACTCATTTACAGTGCAAATACAAACATCTATAGAATAGGACTGAACTTATTTAAAAGAAAACAATGTACAAATGTAGGAATATTATTTATTAAAGATATTTTAATTAAAATATCTTTAGATTGTATCCCTCAAAAAGCAAACAAAATAATATGTAATATTATAAATAACAGATTATGACTATGACATCTATTTAAAGAAATACCCTATTTAACGTGACATTTTAGAAAAATTATATATATGTATATATTGATAGATAGATAGATAGATAATATAATTTCTCTAAAATGTCACGTTAATAGTTTATATAATGTATTTATTATTATTGTTGTTGTTGTTGAACAGGATATAAATGATAACAAATGTAATATATATAATTAATATATTTACCATATATATTATAGCTATATTAATTAGCATAATAATAATAATAATAATTGTTTGTATTGTTATTGTTGCTTATCTATTACTATTTATTGTCTATTTATCATATATGATAGCTATATTAATTTGTATAATAATAATAATAATAATTACAATTAACCGTTCCCATTTATTTACAATTTACCATATATATGGTAGTTATATAAATTTGTATATTATTATTATTATTATTGTTGTTGTTGTTTTTATCTGATATTTATTAACTATTTATCACATATGATAGCTATATTTATTTTAATAATATTAATAATAATAACAACAACATTAATAATAATAATTATTAGTATTATCATTATTATTATTAACATTATTATTATTATTATTATATGGAGAGGATATAAATGATAAGAATGTAATATATGATATTTATTTACAATTTACCATTGCTATTTATTTTTAATTTACCTCATATATGGTAGCTATATTAATTTGTATAATAATAATAATTATTATAATTATTATTTTTATTATTATTACTATTATTATTATTATTATTATTATTGTAGGAGATGATATAAATGATAAAAATATAATATATGATAGCTATTAATTTACAATTTACCATACATATGATAACTATATTAATTAGTATAATAATAATAATAATAATAATAATAATAACAACAATAATTAATAATCATCATCATCATTATTATTATATTATTGTTGTTGTTGTTGTAGGACAGGATATAAATAATACAAATGTAATATATTATAGCTATTTATTTACTATGTATTATATATGATAGCTATATTAATTTGTATACTACTACTACTACTACTACTACTACTACTAATAATAATAATAATAATTATTATTATTATTATTGTAGGAGAGGATATAAATGATAAAAATGTAGTATATGATAGGTATTTATTTACTATTTATTTACTATTTACCATACATGTGATAGCTATATTAATTAGAATAATAATAATAATCATCATCATCATCATCATCATCATCATTATTATATTATTGTTGTTGTTGTAGGACAGGATATAAATAATAAAAATCTAATAAATTATAGCTATTTATTTACTATTTATTATATATGATAACTATATTAATTTGTATAATATTAATTATTATTACTACTACTACTACTAATGTACAAATGTATATAACATACAGTGAAAGAGAGTGAAGTTTGTAATACCTAATGAACAAGTCCTGCTGAAAGCTTACAAACTGTATTTGTTATTTCATCAGCTGAAATATCATTAAAGATATATCATTATATTGTTAAAGATACAAAGCATCATAATCTCTAATTATTTACTTCACACGGTGTGTGGAATTATAATAATTTGGTTAGACATTTCATCTAAACCTTTATAAATAAAATGCACGCATAAATGTATGGCTGAGCGCTAATGCTTTATAAAACAAGCGCCTATTAGCATTCCTCTTTGGCTTGTACATTTATAAACATTTTGTTTTGGTGAAGGGTCATCTCTGTATTGCTCTGTCTCTGCAGGCTATAATAAACGAGTGTAATTACGGTGGCTGATTGGTTGGAAGGTCATTGCTAATCCTGTAATTTTTCATCTATGTTTGGATTTGCTTGTGATGAATGTTCCCAGCCTTTAGAGTATTCCTCCTCAGATTACTCCATGCATAGAAATGCAACAGCAAATAAAGCTGTTGGCTCCCTGTTGTTTTTCTCCACCGAGGACGTATTAGTAAATCAACAAATGAGATTTGTCATCTTACAGGTTAGACAGAGCTTCTCATTATAATATTCAATGCACTGATTGTTTAAACTGTGAAATGACAAATGCTATGGCAGTATAAAGATATTTTTAAACTAACAAGCTATTGAAAGGTAAATTAACATGATGTGCTCCACGCAGGCATAATTTACAATAAAAAATAGCTTGTGCCAGGAGCTTGTTTATATGGAGGAATTGAGTTTGAATTTTAATTTTATTACTATTTTTTAAATAATAAGCATTTATTTTATTTTATTTTATTTTATTTTATTTTTTTAAACTTCGGCTGTACCAAACCCCAATATCAGATATATCAGATAGATAGATAGATAGATAGATAGATCTAAAATACGTATCTATCCTCTAAAGGATATATTTGCTTAATGTAGAAAACTGAATGCACAGACTTTGCGTTAGGAGTTATAAAGCGATGCATAAAGTAAATGCATTGTCTCCGAAACAATGCTCCCGATATTCGAGTTAAGGAGCCACTAAGTTTCCCATTACATACAGGCCCTGATCACTCAGAGCAACTTGCTTTATCAGACTGATCTTTTAACATTTTTATGGTTGTGGTAAAGGGATGCAAATTCTGAGGTGTCAAATCAATCAGTCTAACTCTCAACAGAACCTTAAATACAGCAATAAAACAGGCGAAGAATGTAATTCACCTCAGTGAAACACTCAACATGTCCCTCGTGATTTAAACCACCTTTGGCATGGGCGCCTATCACAGTTGCAACACATTTTCTCAACCAATTGCGCATTACAGTCTTCTAATGGTCAAGTCAGACAGAGTAACTTATAGCAGCTCATTAAAAGGCTCCTCTCACTCTCTTCCTATCTCTCCCTTTCAAACTCTCCCTCTCTTCCTCTTTCTCTCCATTTCCCTGGCTCTCGGTGGACACAATGTCTCCTGCCTATTTGCAGTGATTTCCGCAGGTTGAATTAATGTGCTGTCAGGCCTGTTTCAGAGGCAGCGAGCTGGCAGCTTTCCTGATCCTTGGCTGATCAGCTACTCGCCTGCAGCAGAGGTGTCTAGCCTGCTAGCCAGTGAGCCGGTCAGTGGACAGAGAAAAGGGGAAATGGGAGAGAAGACGTGGGGGGTTCCCACCGATCCATTCGTCTATCTGTTCGCTGACAGGCTGAGAAAAGTCATGATGGACGATGCCCTTTCAAAGTCAGACAACATTTTCTCTCCGTCCCAGAGCTGTGGCCAGGTATCTGTAAAGCTCAGTGAACTGCAAGGCTTTGGTCATTCAAGCTATAACACTCTAAATATGAGTAAACTGTCCAGCCACGGGTCAGCTGGCTAGAAACAGCACTCATAAAAAATCATTTAGAAAAACTGTATTGCTATTGTTATTTTTAATTACATTTTTTAATTTTTACGCTGTTTTTGAAAGAAAATACTATTTCATGTGTTGCCATTTCTTTTCAATTATTTGTGAAATCTAGCCATTTCTAACTATTTTTAGGCTTTAATAATGATACTTTGTTTAATAATTAAAAAAAAGCAAAGTAAATATTCCTCCATGCTCTGATCTTGCTAATAAAGAGCAAAATCCTTTGTTTTCTCTGTAGAAATAATGTTTTAATGCTGTTTTTTTTTTTAATATAGTTTTAAAGTTGTAAATAAAGATTATCAAGTATGTTTTACAAGAAAATACTATTTCATATATTATTTTTCTTTTAAATTATTTGTAAAATCTAGCAATTTCTGTTTTTTTTTTCATTATGATACTTTTAATTAATAATGATACATTGTTTAATAATTAAAAAGCAAACTAAAATATTCCTCCATGCTCTGATCTTGCTAATAAAGAACAAAATCATATGTTTTCTCTGTAAAAATATTAAGAAAGTTTTTTTAAAATGCTGTTGTTTAATTGCACTGAAAAATATTTTTCTGAAGCTGTAAATAAGGATTATTGGTGTATGTTTTACAAGAAAATACTATTTCATGTGTTGCCATTTCTTCGCAATTATTTGTGAAATCTAGCCATTTCTAACTATTTTTTTCAGTGTCTTACAATGGGCTTTAATAATGACACTTTGTTTAATAATTAAAAAAAATCAAAGTAAAATATTCCTCCATGCTCTGGTCTTGCTAATAAAGAGCAAAATCCTTTGTTTTATCTGTAAAAATAATATTTTTAATGCTGTTTTATAAAAAAAATATAGTTTTACAGTTGTAAATAAAGATTATCAAGTATGTTTTACAAGAAAATACTATTTCATATATTATTTGCCAAATTTCTTTGCAATTATTTGTGAAATCTATCAATTTCTGTTTTTTTAATAATGATACTTTTAAATAATAATGATGCTTTGCTTAATAATAATAAAAAAAAAGCAAACTAAAATATTCCTCCATGCTCTGATCTTGCTAATAAAGAACAAAATCATATGTTTTCTCTGTAAAAATATTAAGAAAGTTTTTTTAAAATGCTGTTGTTTAATTGCACTGAAAAATAATTTTCTGAAGCTGTAAATAAGGATTATTGGTGTATGTTTTACAAGAAAATACTATTTCATGTGTTGCCATTTCTTCGCAATTATTTGTGAAATCTAGCCATTTCTAACTATTTTTTTCAGTGTCTTACAATGGGCTTTAATAATGACACTTTGTTTAATAATTAAAAAAAAAGCAAAGTAAAATATTCCTCCATGCTCTGGTCTTGCTAATAAAGAGCAAAATCCTTTGTTTTATCTGTAAAAATAATATTTTTAATGCTGTTTTATAAAAAAATATATAGTTTTACAGTTGTAAATAAAGATTATCAAGTATGTTTTACAAGAAAATACTATTTCATATATTATTTGCCAAATTTCTTTGCAATTATTTGTAAAATCTATCAATTTCTGTTTTTTTAATAATGATACTTTTAAATAATGATGCTTTGCTTAATAATAATTAAAAAAAAGGAAACAAAATTATTCCTCCATGCTCTGATCTTGCTAATAAAGAGCAAAATCTTGCATTGCTTTTTTTTAAATGCTGTTTTTTATTAATTGCACTGAAAAAAAGATCTTTAAAATTTTTGGAGTATGTTTTACAAGAAAATACCACTACATTTGTTATTTGCCATTTCTTTGCAATTGTGAAATTATTGTTTAATAATTAAAAAGCAAAGTAAAATATTCCTGTAAAATGTCTCCCCAGTGTGTAAGAATATATATTGGGCTTTAATATTGATATTTTGTCCAACAATTTTTCAGAGTTTCTGAGTGAATTATCTTCAGTGTTTAAAAATATTTAATTTATCTTTGGTGGGCTTTAATATTGATATTTTGTCCAATAATGTCCAGCAAAGGCCTGTGTTTTGTCTATAAAACTAATAATAAACATTCTATTAAACAGAATTAAATTCAATACGTAACTTGCCATTTCTTTGTAATTATTTGTGAAAATTCCTAACAATTTCTGAGTGAGTTTTCTTCAGTGTGTAAGAATATTTTATTTACCTCTTGGTGGGCTTTAATAATGATATTTTGTTCAATATTTATTCAAAGGCAAAGTAAAATATTCCTCCATGCTCTGATCTTGCTAATAAACAGCAAAGGCTCATGTTTTCTCTGTGAAACCAATAAGAAAGTCTCTATTTGGCCACACAAAAAGCTAAGAAATCACTAAGAAATCACGAAGACTAAACAGCCTCTATAATCTCATTCATTTAGTAATGCCTAATCAATGGCCAGGCAACATTGAATGGTCTAGTTCAGCCATCGATCACCATCTCTCAATTCCGCCTCAACAATAAGCTTTGTGGGAGGGACAGATTGAGCGCAAGTTTGCGTTAATAGGCTTTGGGTTCTTTAATCTCCACTTCCTCTTGTGATAGTGCTTTTTTGGAGTTGGGGACAATCTGAGGCTTGTCTTATTACCCCCGTCGCCCGCTGAGATCGGCCCCTATTCCCCAGCGCCACGTCCCAAACCTTAATCCAATTTGTTGGGCCCCCTTGTCCATACCCGCAGCAAAATTAAAAACCCTGTGCTGCAAAAACACCTTACATTTCCAAGGTATTGGCTCGCTGTGCTAGACTAGAAACTTCATTTATTCTGGCTAACTTCTCAATTATCTTCCCAGTAGTGGAGATGTGTAAAAAGTGCGAAAATCAATACGATTCCATTCCCCTCGTATTGGAAGGGGAAAAATTAATGAGATAGGACACTCTCTTAATCAGAAATAAATGTTTTAATTCAGATAATGACATAGTTTTCCCTTGCAGAGGGATGACAAATGCCGGGCCAGCGGTCTGCTCGCAGGCCGTTTCAATTTTATTGTAAATATAAAAGGTATTGATCGGCGAGATGTACAAACCCTATTGCTTACAAAAGCCATTTGGGGGGCCTGGGAAAACTATTAAGCGTGGGGTCAGAAATCAATAAACAACACTAAAACGTGGCCGCGCTTGCCCCGGCTGGCACCTCGCAAAGCAAAATGGCAGGCGTAGTGACAGAAATGTCTGTGGCGGGTAACGGGCAGGGATGATGGGGTCAGGTGTATAATCATGGAGAGGGCTTTGACAGCCACCTCACACTGAGGCCTGACAGTCTGCCCTCTTCGACACACACCAGCTCATCAGCTTGTCACTACCTCAGGTCTGTTTCACTGAGCGGCTGGACTGACGCATCTAATGGAACATCTAATGACTGTCTATCACCGGCCCCTCTGGATCTCGCTCCCTATAAATATTCACATGTTTGAATTGTAAATGAACTATATTTGTAGTCTGCTGTTTATTAGAACTATTTTAGAAAACCATGATGAAATATAAATAAAATGTTTTGACTTGTTTTGGCTTCTCAGGGTAATAATTTAATGGAAGGAAAAAAAAACCTGTCTAAAAAAAATGTAAAAATAATAATTAGATAGATAGATAGACAGATAGATAAATAGATACATAAATATTGTCCATGTACATATGATAACTAAAACATATATATATGAAAAATGTATAAAAATTACTACAATTTTATATACGAAAATAAACGATGAACTAAATAAATTATTATACAGTATATTAAATATGCATATGTACTGCATACACATATTATGTAATAATAATAATAATAATAAGTATATCTGTGTGTGTAATACATTACATATTAAATATTTTTATTTAAATTATTATTATTATTATTACAAAATTACATTTAGATATGGTAAATATAATGATACATATAATGGTAATATCTATAATTAAATAAAATTAAATAATTTAAAATAATTAATTAAATAAGTAAAAATCTATTATTATTTAAATGTTATATATATATATATATATATATATATATATATATATATATATATATATTATATGAAATTTATGTTCATTTTGAAAGTGAAAACTTTCATCATGAAATTGTTATTGCTTCATAGTGTAGACAATATTCATGTTCAAAGAAAGTAATAAAATTATTAAAATAATAAAATAATTACATATGCAAAAATTTAAATTTCAATCTATCTATCTATCTATCTATCTATCTATCTATCTATCTATCTATCTATCTATCATTTAATTAATAAATGAATTTTGAAATGTAATGACTTCTTTTTTGTTTTTGTTTAAAAATACAACTATTTGAAAATCTGGAATCTGAGGGTGCAAAAAAATCAAAATATTGAGAAAATCGCCTTTAAAGTTGTCCAAATGAAGTTCTTAGCAATGCATATTACTAATAAATAATTAAGTTTTGATATATTTACAGTAGGAAATTTACAAAATATCTTTATGGAACATGATCTTTGTTCTTAATATCCTAATGATTTCTGGCATAAAAGAAAAATCGATAATTTTGTCCCATACAGTGTATTTTTGGCTATTGCTACATATATACCAGTGCTACTTAAGACTGGTTTTGTGGTCCAGGGTCACATTTATAATATATCAAATTAATGTGTCTGCTAAGTTAAACCTATGCACTATAGTGGTATACACATCTAAACCGATGTTAAAGGCCAATATGGCTTCAGGCACAGGGCAATGAGAGGTATATAATGTGTGTATAGTAATTAGGGTAGGTAAGGGAGAGTGACCAGGGCAGACAACTTAACCCCAGATCTATGGACTCCATTGGACAAGTTGTGGGTCAGACCCTCGGCTGCACTTTGTCCGAGTCTTCCATCGACCGACCCTTTGAGTAGGCCACTTGCTCTCAACAGGTGCAGTCAGGTGGCCAATCCCAGGCCAAATTAAAGCTCAAAGCCATCTTAACAAACATTGCAAATTGATAAATCATTGGAAGCCGCACAGGGACTTTATCTGCTGGAGATCCGGAGGGCTTAAGGAGGATCAGCCAGTGAGTATTGCTATCTTCAGCGACATCCGCTCGGTAGATAAATAAATAAATGATGGCTAGCGTGTCTGTATACATATGAGAGCGTCTTCTCTGAGTTGCGAGGGGGGGTTCGATTGTGGATGAGAATAGTACTTTTCCTGCCCTTCTTAAAATGGGATTTGGAGGGGTCACTGTTGCCTATCAGAGGGTGAGCTGCTGGGCGTTTTGGGCTATGTGAGGGGGGTTCTGCAGATTTGGATCTCTGAACCCCTTCTGCTTTCCTCTCCGGATAATGTCAGTTTCCGTGTCACTCTCATCTCCCAAACTGATGATTGGGTGGGCCTGATTCAGCCCCCAGTCTTTGCGGTCACTCGACCCTGCGTGTAATTCTCTCTTAATGCCGTCATGGTGAACAAAGCCCCCTATCCGCTGCACGCACAGACCCCTCTTGACCCCTTGTTGCCTGATACAATGCAATTGGCCATGTCATTATGGCTGCCTGGCTGTCCCATTCCCTGTCTCTGCATGCACACCGACTGTATAATTTGATTTTCAGCCATCAGAGGGACAAGGGCCAGAAGATTTGCTGGCCAGCTAGCAAAAATGAGGGAAGAGATGACAGCAAAAGGTCATCTGATATTTCTGGGGATATCCAGGGGAAAATGGGGCCTAAAGAGGGAGGGAAAACTATTTATCTACAACACCATCTGAATTTCCATTTACCTCACCAGATATTCTTGTCAGGAGACTGCCAGAAAATTTGTTCCTAACAATTTTCGTGGCTTGCATTGACTTGACATGCAAATTCATTCATAACCTGTTAACATCTTTACAGCATAAACACACCAAGTGCAGAGACTAAATAAATCAGAATACAAATTAATTATTATTAAATCAAGAATTTAAATGTTTATTTTAAAAACAACACATTTCATTATTAAAAATTAAAATTAGTATAATAAATAATTATTTAATATAATATTTTTAACCTACACCATGTATACATGCTCCTGGTCTTGTGTACATAATTCATTTGTGCATATTAATTAAATTAAAAAACATTAATCTTTTATTAAAAATCACAAATACTTTATATTTTCTAAATAAATAAATAAATAAATAAATATGCTGTGTTAAATACAACCAACACTGGGTAAAATATGGACAAAACCAGCAACTGGGTTATTTTGACTCAGCGGTTGAGTTAAATGTTTAACCCAACATTCTGGGTAGTTTTATTTAACTCAACTATTGTTTAAAACTAAAGATTACTAAATGGCTAGCTTAAAATGAACCCCAAAAAATCAGACACATATTTACTACCTTTATTTGTGGTTTATTTTAAACTAGATTTTTAAACAATAGTTGAGTTAAATAAAACTACCCAGAAGACTGGGATAAACCCAACCTCTCAGTCAAAACAACCCAGTCCCTGGGTTTGTCCATATTTCACCCAGAGCTGGGTTGTTTTTAACCCAGCCATATAGTAATTTTTAAAACAATAGTTGAGTTAAATAAAACTACCCAGAAGACTGGGTTAAACCAAACCACTTGATCAAAACAACCCAATTTTTGGGACTGTCCATATTTCACCCAGCGCTGGGTTTTTTTTAACCCAGCCATATAGTAATTTTTAAATAATAGTTGAGTTAAATAAAACTACCCAGAAGACTGGGTTAAACCCAACTGGTCGGTCAAAACAACCCAGTCGCTGGGTTTGTCCATATTTTACCCAGCACTGGGTTGTTTTTAACCCAGCCATATAGTAATTTTTAAACAATAGTTGAGTTAAATAAAACTACCCAGAAGACTGGGTTAAATCCACCGGCTTGGACAAAACAATCCAATCACTGGGTTTGTCCATATTTTACCCAGCGCTGGGTTGTTTTTAACCCAGCCACATAGTAATTTTTAAAACAATAGTTGAGTTAAATAAAACTAACCAGAAGACTGTGTTAAACCCAACCACTTAATCAAAACAACCCAATTTCTGGGACTGTCCATATTTCACCCAGCGCTGGGTTGTTTTTAACCCAGTCATATAGTAATTTTTAAACAATAGTTAAATAAAACTAGCCAGAAGACTGGGTTAAACCCAACCGCTCAGTCAAAACAACCCAACTGCTGGGTTTATCCATATTTCACCTAGTGCTGGGTTGTTTTTAACCCAGCATTTTTAGTGTACTATATCAGCAGTA